>NW_020954598.1:22600144-22650386 GCF_900497805.2 Vombatus ursinus
AGAAGAAGAAGAAGAAGAAGAAGAAGAAGAAGAAGAAGAAGAAGAAGTAGAGGTAGAGGTCTAGGTGGTGGTGGTGGTGGTGGTGGTGGTGGTGGTGGTGGTGGTGGTGCTGGTTTGCAAAGTCCTTTACCTTCATTATCTCATTTGAACCTCACTATCACCCTTTGATGGAGACGTTGCAGTTCTGTGATTGCCACTTTACAGATGAGGAAACTGCAGTTCAGAGAGGTTGTGACTTGCCCAGGATCCCCCAGCTTATCAGCATCAGAGGTGGGAATCTGACTGCAGATCCAGTGCTGCCCCCACCGTAACACTCTTCCCCTCATGTCTGAGATATTATAGTTAATAAGTGGCCCGGCTAACGCTCAATCCCAGCTTTCGGGCTCTCAGTTCAAAGCTTTTTCTACTGCAGCACCTGACTCAGAGAAACCCATATGATCAGACTCTGGGAGGCCCATAGAGGTTATCTCTTCCAACCCTCTTTTTTTTTACATATGAGGAAACTGAGGCTCAGCATAGTCTGGGTTTTCTTCCAGCAGATGCTGATCTATCAGACTTTCTAGTAAATTCCCATCAATCAACACTCAGTGGTTTTCATTTGTTTATACTGTATTTTCTCCAGCAGCTAATGGAGCAGGCCAGATATGGTGTCTGCGTAGTGTAAGTGATAAGGGGAAAGAGAAACCTGATGTCAAACCCTCTTGGACCCTAGGAGACAGAATACGTTGTTTGGCTCTGTAGGTTTAAAACCTCTTCTGCCATTAGTGGGTCCTGGACAGGCAGTGAGATCTTCAGACTATAGTCATGGGATTTAGAGCTGGAAGGGACCTAAGACCATCTAGTGCAACCCTCTTATTTTATAAATGTAGCAGCTTAGCTCAGTACCTGGCAGATAGTAAGTGATTAATAAATGCTTGTTGGTTGGTAAGTTGAGCATTACTAGGTCCTCTGTCCAGTGGTTCCTATCCTAGGCCGTATTGCACAAGCTTTGTCCATGTTGTTATTCAGTTATTTTTCAGTCATGTCTGATTCTTTGTTGACCCCATTTAGGGTTTTCTTGGCAGAAATATTAGAGTGGTTTGCCATTTCCTTCTCCAGCTCATTTCACAAATGAGGAAACTAAGGCATATAGGGTTGAGTGACTTGCCCAGGGTCACACAGTTAGTAAGCGTCTAAGACCAGATTTGAACTTAGGTCTTTCTGACTCTATCCCAGCTCTCTATTCACTGCATCACCTAGCTGCCCTTTGTCCATATCATTTCTCAAATCCTCCACAGGAGGTCTACCCAACGTAATGGAGACCTTCCTCCTCTTCTCTTGACCTTATATTGGCATGAATGCAGTACACACATTGTCCATTGGCTGTTCCTCACTCTAACTATATAACCAGCCCACCCCCTATTCTCATTGTACATATTTTTGATACTTTACTTTGTATGCCACTTCACATGTGCCATTCAGAGTTCATAATATGCTATGGCCTATTTACACCTACCACGCATCTGTCCATTGCTCTGTTAGCAACTTGCAATTTTGATTCCTTTAAGACTGTAGCATTCCGTGACTCACAGTCACATAGCATCACTAGAAAAATATTGGTGTTAAAAATAGGGGATTGTGTTTCAGTGAGAAGCTTGGGAGTCATTGAAAACAATGCAAAATTTTCCCAATGTGATCCATCCCTCTCCCTTCCTGCTATGAATTCTCAGCCCAATTATTTGTCCATATATGTATGTGTATGTGTATGTATGTATGTATGTATGTACTGATGGACCAGCTCTATGGGCTATCCTTTTAATTTCATATCATGGTCTATGCCATCAGAATTCTTTATCCACTTGGTCTTTCTTGTTTGAATGGTCAGGCTAAACTCTGTTGAGTCCTTATGTATCTCAGAAAGTTGCACAGTGTTCCAAGGTTTGATGTACTCAGAGCAGTGTCTACAAGTGAAAACATCTGGAGCACTTCACCATCTGTAGGGAATCTCTTTCTAGTTAGGACCTTGTTCTGGATATCTTTCACAACAGTGGCAGACACCTTTGACAAATGTATGTCTCCCTGATCTATGCCTCATTTCATATTAATAATCAATCATTAAACATTTATTAAGCACCTAGTATGTGCCAGGCACTGTGCTCAGCACTGGGGATACAAAGAGGAAAAAGGCAGTCCCTCCCCTCAAGGAGCTTATAATCTAATGGGGGAAACAACATGCAGGCAAATAGATACAAAGCTAGCTATGTACAGGATAAATGGGAAAAACAGAAGGAAGGCACTAGAATTAACAGGGGTTGGGAAGTCGGTGGATCATCCAAGTTACCTCTGTCCTTGTGCCTATCAAGGAACTGCATATGGTCATTACATATACATAGGAGACAACATATTGAAGGAGAACCGCTAAGGCTGCATTTTGTTCTACGTACAAAATGTTTTTTTTTCCCTAACCAACCAACAATAAGCCCAGTGGGAACCTTGTAGGCTCTGCAGCTTTCAGTCAATTGAGTGACTGTTAAAACGTGCAGTAGAATATAATTGGTGAAAACCTGCCTGTTCCTTTTACATATTTTCTTCAAAGGCGTACATTTTCCAGAAGAAAAAAACTGAGTCAAATGTCAAAGGAAAGCATGCAAATCTCCCTCTAGAAACCTCACCTACAGCCTCATGCTGATAACTGACACAGGAAGTACTTCTGACCCAGAGATCAGGAATCTCTCATTTGGAGCTTGAACTGAGCTGCAGCAAAGCTTAAACATGTATTGGAAGGGTCACTGATATGGTTCCACATATGTGATTCTTGCCAAGAGAAAGATGCAAGAACAAGTGCTCTGTGTGGTCTGAGTGGAGGGAGAAGGTTATTATAGACTGGAGGGAGGCAGGGAAGACTTCCTGGTAGAGATGGCATTTGAGTTGGTCTTCAAAGAATGGGAAATTTAATAGATGGAGGGGCATAGAAGGTACTCTAATAGGGATCAGCACAAGCAAGGGCATGGGAGTGGAAGGGCATGGGTCATGTTTGGGGTGCTGATAGTTGTCCATTTTGGCTGGAATTGAGCTTGGAAGAAAGAAATGTGAGATAAGGCTCGGAAAGGTAAGCTGGTGGCAGATGTGGAGGGCTACCTCAAAGGAATTTGAATTTAGGCAGTAGGGAGCTTCAAAATGAATTTTGAACCGAAGAATCAAGTCATTCACCTGTTGTTAAACCAGTTGATTTCTCCATCTTGTCCACCATCATGTTGTGAGGTTCTCGCTGAACTCCAGGTGTATCATGTGTAGGATTTCCCTCTTCATCTACCCATTTAGATAGTAGCTAGTACCAGATTATAGATATAAAAAAGAGAGACATCAGTGAGGACTGCAGTATCCTTTTGTCATGGAACACTAGAAACCAATGGGAAGGGATCGTGGAGTTCAACCCCCTGATATTTCAGATAAGAAAATGGAAAGTAAGTGACTTATACAAGGGTACATGGTTCACCGGTAACAGAGCTAGGCTCAGAACACCAATTATCTGACTCTAAGGTCAAAGCTCCTCTCACTATACCTTGCTGCACCCTGACTTCCAACCTAGAGCTGGTATCTCATTTAAGAAATGATATTTGAAATATGATAGCATTTGGATTTAAATTTGGTAAATCTTGGGAATAAAGCCAGGAAATTAGGTGAAGGGAAGAGAAAACACGAATAAAGAGGAGGAGGTAGGAATAAATGTGGTGTATGTGATGGACAGAAAAGAAATGGGCTTGACCTCAGCAGGTGGCCCTTGCTGGGAGGCATCAGGAGAGAACTGGTGAGGTTGAGCCACGCCACGGAGGATGTAAGAAAAGGTGAGCTTGGATTTCATTCAAAGATAAGAGGGAGCCATCATGGGTTCTTAGATAGGGGAGTCGAGTGATAGCAGAGCTGTGCACAGAGAAAATTGGATTTTGGGGCTTACACAAAATGGAATGTGAGTAGAAAAAGAGGCAGAGGAGAGGCTGACGAGGGTCCCTCCAAACAACCCTTCCTGCCCCCTATATAACTAAACGTTTCTCTCTATTCCCCACAGCTGCACGTTTACTTTCTGCCTCTCTAACTCTCCCCTCACACCTACTCCCAAATTTCTTCTTTCCAAATCATATCCCCGCCTCCCCCCCATACTGGCTGATTCTGCTGCCTGGAACACCATCCTTTGTCCTCACCTTTAATTCATCTATTTCCCCTTCTTATAAACTATGTCCCTTCTCTTTAAAGCTTCTCTCCTCTAGGAAGTCCTCCCTGATTAACCACATTCATTTTTTAAAATTGGTCCTTCAAATGTTTTGCATGATTACCGATACATGATGGCCTTTATCTGATTGCATGCCACCTCAGGGAGGGAGGAGGAGAAGGAGGGATAGAATTTGGAACTCAGGACTTTAAATAAAAATGTTTTAAGTATTTGAAAAAAAAAAAAAAAAGGTCATTCACACCACATACCTGACCCCTTGTTTATGAATTCTTGTCATGAAGGACCAGTTTGTACCATCAAGACTATAAGAGCCCCAGCAACGCCTCCTCCTTATACTACAGGGGGAAAGAGCCCTGGAATTGCTATCAAAAGCTTTGGGTTTTGTCCCTGTGTGCCCTTGGGCCAATCCCTTATCTTCTCTGGGCCTCAGTTTCATCATCTGAAAGGTGTGGCGGGGGGGGGGTGTCAATAACATTGCACTACAGGATCTGGATCCTGTGGGGTAAATGGTGCAAGTATTAGGAGTTCCATCTTTCAGATGATCAAACTGAGGCCCAGAGGAAAGTCCTTTGGTGAGCTATAAAGTGCTATAGAAACGGGAGCTTTATTTATTTGTTAATTATTTTTACTTTCTTTTCAAAGTACAAACTGCATTTTTTGAGCCTCCCCCGGCCCTTTCCACAAGATTAGTTTCTAGTAGGCAGACAGGAAGGCATAAATACTAGGAGATCCCTAGGGATGGGGGATGCAGAGATAGAGGGTGGGGGTGGGCAGCACAGAGAAGGAGGAGCACGCTCTGCTAATTGTAATTGAGAGGGCAGACTTTAACAAACACAGAGGTGCTGCTCCTGCTCCCACGATGTGGATGGTGTGAATTGGCTGTTTGCAGTGTGTTTCCATAAACTGTGGGCTTGTGTGAGTGTGGGGGTGTGAGAAATGAAGAGTCAGGGAGAGCAAGAGGAACCGGGAGGAAGGGCTGTTGTTTGCCAGTTGTTGTCGGGTAGAGGAGTAATGATACAGAGGCAGTAAATGGAGGAGAGGGACGCTGATAACTGTGTCAGAGACAGGGTGAGAACTACTTAAGCAATTAATTAGCAGAGCTGAGAAGTCGAGGTTTGGCTCAGAGGAGATCACTCACTGGGGAGCCCAGACTCTGCTTCCCACAGGCTGCCTCACCCCCTCCAAGGATAAATGTTTCCTTGTAGACTCTGCTGCCTTACGCTGGGGCTATTATAGGCCCTCCAAAATTGAGACAGGATTTGTTGTTGTTGATTTTCTTCACCTTCCTCTCCTTTCTGGTAGCTGCTGTCTCATGTCCCCTCCCCTTCTGCCCCAGCGATGGGAAAGTGATGGCCTAGCCCCTCAGCCTTGGGCTCTAGTCTGTTTTTGTTTTGGTTTGGTTTTTTTGGAGGCTATAGGGTTAAGTGACTTGCCCAGGATCACACAGCTAGCAAGTGTCTGAGGTCAGATTTGAACTCAGGTCCTCTTGACTCCAGGGCTGGTGCTCTTTTCACTGAACCACCTAGCTACTCCTTCTAGTCTGCTGTTGAAGAAAACTGGAAAGGGGATGCCTTGCTTGGGAAAAAACCTTAGACTAGGAGTCAAGAAGTCAGCTTTTTTTTCTCCCTCATATCCCAAACTGAAGTCATCATCTTTCCTGTTTCATCTGATCTAAAAAAAAAATCAGCCCTGACACTTATCCCCTCACAATTTTGCTGTTTCTATTGGTGACACCACCACCCCCCACTGTAACACAGGCTCAAAACTCCAAGCATCTTTGACTATTCCCACTCCCTTAATCTCCACATCCAATTCATTAAGTCTATTAATTCACTTCTATAATAGCTTTCCTCTCTACCCCTCCTCAGTGCACACACTGCTGCCAGGCTGTCAGGTGGTTATGTGACCTAAACTAGTGTCCTAGCTTTCTAACTGATCCCTCTGTCCTCAACCCACCCCTCTAATCCATCCTTTACATAGCTGCCAAAATAATCTCCCCCAATGAACTATGTCCCTCCCTGCTCAAAAACTATCTGTAGATCCCCATTGCCTAAAGGATTCAATATAAACTCCAGGGCTGTTATTTAAAATCCTCCACCATCTGGCTTCAACCTACCTCTCCAGCCTTCTTTGACACTTCTCCCTTTCACACGATCTCATTCCAGCCAAAATCGTAATACCAGCTTTACCCTGATCTCAGCTTGTTCTCTCCCACCTCTGGGCATTTATATAAGCCATTTCTCATGCCTAGGACACGCACTCCATTCTCATTCTGCCTGCTGAAATCCTTTTCTTGAAGACTTAACCCAGATACCATCTCCTCCAGGAAGTTTTCCCTGATCCCTGTGGCTGAAAGTGATCTTTTATTCCTTGAATTTTCCTGGAACATTTGATCACTCTTTTTCCCTTATCACCCCATGTTGAGGAGGAAAATTTGACCTCATAAGTATCACTGAAACATGGTACACTGAAGCCTAGCATGTGACTGTGGATGAGTATGCCTTATTAAAAAAATGGAATAGGTGCAAGGAGGGACATGTTACATGTAACATTATATATTAATATTTACTTACATGGGAAAATCCAAGAGCCAGAGAAGGAAAGCATGGTGAAGACAATGTGGATGAAGAACAGTGGAGGAATAAATGGATGTGATTTTGTCATTGGAGTATTCCATAGACTACCTTGACAGAAAGAGGAACTAGATGAAGAGTTTGGGAAATATCAGAGGCCTGGCCTAGAGGCATGGTAGAGTAGTGATGAGAGATCAGAGCAGCTAATAATTTCTTAACTAGCCTTGATAATAATTTGATTCTTTGAAAGATGGATAAAGCAAGAATGGGAAATTCTATTTTACTTAAGAGGGGGAACAGGTTGCTGCACTGAAAATGATGGAAGCCTTGGGAATAAGTGACCACTCCCTCCCAAAATTCATGGTCCGGAAGGAAAGGAAATCTGGAACTATCTGATGTACATCTCAGATTTTTGGAAAGCAATTTTCCAAAGGTTCAAAAGAAGAATTGGTAGGATCTCATAGACTCAAATTCTATAGGAAAGTCATCCCAGAAGGGAGAGTGCTGCTCAAGAATGAAATTCTAGGCAGAAACTAGGTATAGACCAGCCTCTCACAATGTATACCAAGATAAGGTCAAAATGGGTACATGATTTAGACATAAAGAGGAAAATATCATAAGCAAATTAGGGAGGCATGGAATATCTTTATTTGCTAGATCTATGGATAAGGGAAAGAATTAAAGACAAAACAATAGATAGAGAGCATTACAGGAAGTAAAATGGATAATTTTGATTACATTAAATTTAAAAAATTTTGCACAAATAAATCCAATGCAGTTAAGATTAGAAGGAAAGCAGAACTCAGGGGGAAATTTTTTACAGCAAGTTTCTCTGATAAAGGTTCCATTTCTCACATATAGAGAGCACTGAGTCAAATCTGTAAGAATATGAGTCATTCCCCAATTGACAAGTGGTCAAAGTATGTAAACAGGTAATTTTCAGATGAAGAAATCAAAGCTGTCTGTAGTCATATAAAAACGCTTTAAATCATTATTGATTAGAGAAATGCAAATTAAAACAGCTCTGAGGTACCACCTCATACCTATCAGATTGGCTAATATGACAAAAAAAGAAAATGACAAATATTGGAGAGGATATGGGAAAATTGGGACACCAATGCACTGTTGGTAGAGTTGTGAACTGATCCAACAATTATGGAGAGCAATTTCGAACTATGCCCAAAGGGCTATAAAACTGTGCATACCCCGTAACCCAGCAATACTAGCACTAGGTTTATATCCCAAAGAGATAAAAGAAAAAGGCAAAGTAATGTCAAAGAATTGGAAATTGAGAGGCTGGCCATCAAGTGGAGAATGGCTGAACAAGTTATGGCATATGGTTGTGATGGAATACTGTTGTGCTATAAGAAATGATTAGCAGGAGGCTTTCAGAAAAATCTGGAAAGACTCACATGAACTGATGCAAAGTGAAGTGAGTAGAACCAAAAGAACATCGTACACAGTAAAATGGCAATATTGTATGAAGCTCAACTGTGAATGACTTGGCTATTCTTGGCAATATAATGATCCAAGACAGTTCTGAAGGACTTATGAAAAATACTATCCATCTCTGGAGAAAGAACTGATGGAATCTGTTTTTTTTTCCCTCTAGGCAATGGGGTTAAGTGACTTGCCCAAGGTCACACAGCTAGTGAGTATTTTTGTGTCTGAAGTCAGATTTGAACTCAGGTCCGCCTGACTCCAGGGCCGGTGATCTATCCACTGCACCACCTGGCTGCCCCAAACTGAGGGATTCTGAATACAGATACTGAATGCATACTTTTTTTACTTCTATTTTTCTTGGTTTTGGTCTGTGTTTTCTTTTTGAGCATGGCTAATATGGAAATACATTCTGCATGATGCACATGTATAGTCTATATCAAATTGCTTGACTTCTCAAGGAGGAGGGAAAGGAGGAGAGGAGAGAATTTGAAGCTCAAAATTTTTTAAAATGAATGTTAAAAATATTTTACATGTAATTGAAAAAAAATAAATTTAAAAATTACAAAAAGAAATCAAAAGTACAAAAAGAAATGAAATTCTAAAGACACAAAGGGAAACAACCAATGAGGAGGGGGAGGAGAAAAAATATCTCTAACCAGACCAGTAGGGATGCACAGTAAATTTGCTAATCAATTTAGAGTTTTAAAAAGAAATGCAGAGAAGATGAAAGCAAATCTGAGTAGGAAAGGACAATTACAAAAGCATCGCTTTCCCCTCTTACCCTTGGAACAAGGGAAAATATTGTCCCTATCTTCCCCTCTTAGTGAAATAGAGTTTCCCATTGTCCTATAAAATAGTGCCAGGAATACTAGAGCTTAGAAGGAGCTGGGGCTGGTGAAGGAAAAGGAAAACTAAGAACAAAAAAGGGTGGGTTTTGTAAAAGTATATTAGGAGGAAAGAAGAAGATCAAAGAAGAGATAAGGTATTTTCTTGGGTTGGATATGATCATGAAAACTGGCAGCAGTGAGAAGACAGAACTGCTCAGTCCTTATTTCACTTCTGTTTTCTCTGCCAAGGAGAATGACTTTTGCTCTAGAAATGACAAAACACAAATAGCTCATAGATACCCAAGATAACTAAGGAGACAATAAGGGAGCCCCTCGATGCCCTGGATGAATTCAAGTCAGCTGGCCAAGGTGAACTATATCCTTAGATACTGAAAGAGCTGGCAGATGTTATTGCTGAGCCATTATCAGTAATATTTGGAAGACTGTAAAACCGGGGGGGGGGGGGCAGAGATACTACAAGATTGGAGAAGGGCGAATGTCCCTATCTTCAACAAAGGGAAGAGACTACAGTCTGCACACATTAGACCAGTGCTGTAGACTTTGATTCCTGGAAAATTTTTAGAATAAATCATTAAAGAGATTGCTGATGGACATTTAGAAAGGGAAGCAATAGTTACAAAGAGCAAGACTTCCTCAGTTCTGGGTGATGATGTAGTTCACATATGCTATAGTTCTGGACAAGCAACAGTTCAGACGGGGAAGAAGTGATCAAGATGGTGAGAGCACTGAGAAGAGTGCCATATGAGGCTCATGTGAAGGAACTGGGGAGATCAAGCCTAGAAAAGAGAAGACAGGAGGAGTAATATCCCTTATGATACTGGAAGGATTATCATGTGGATGAGGAATTGGGTTTCTGTTGCCAGACCCTAAGGGCAGAATGAGAAGCAGTGGGTAAGAGTTGCAGGGAACTGGAGTTAGAATTCAGGTTAGGGTTAGATATTAGCTAAACCTCTTAATCAAAATTGAACAAAAACTCCATGGGCTGTCTTGGAAAATAGTGAATTCTCCATTTCTAGAAATCTTCCAGTATTTGTAAGGGATGTTTAGAGGGAGTTTCTGCTCAGATATGAGTTAAACTAGAATATTCAACTTTGATATTCTGCAGTTCTATGAAACTATAGATTTTTACTCATTATAATTATATATAATATATAATTTTATATGTAATCTTAATTATAATAAACAACTTACTAATAAGAGCTATCCAACAATAGGATGCACTGCCTTGGGAGATAATAGTAAGCTTCCCATCATTGGAAGTATTCAAGCAGAGGATGAATCTTATGGTTTCCTCTACTAGGAATAAGGATGGACCAGATGGCCACCCTATAACTTCTCCTTTGCTGAGGAACTATAGATTATAGGGTTGAGATTATAAGATTCTGGAGTTTAGGGTCCAGGCCTGACTCAGAGACTTGCAGGACTAGATAGCCTGGAGCCAGTGACCTCTCCAGACTACCTGTTTCATTCAAGGTTGTGCTCAAGAGCAAGAGCTATGTTTTGCCTTTCTCTATATCCCCAGCACTTGGATCAGAGCCTGGAATATAGTAGGTGCTTCAATTCAGTTGTGTCCAGTTCTCCATAATCTCATTTGGGGTTTTCTTGGCAAAGATACTAGAGTGGTTTGCCATTTCCTTCTCTAGCTCATTTTACAGATGAGGAAACTGAGGCAAACAGGGTTAAGTGACTTGCCCAGGGTCACACAGCTACTAAGTGTCTGTGGCTAGATTTGAATTCAGGAAGATGAGTCTTCCTGACTCCAGACCCACTGCCGTATCTACTGTGCCACCTAGCTGCCCTAGTAGATGCTTAGTAAGTGCTTTTTTTTGCAAGGCAATCAAGGTTAAGTGACTTGTCCAGGGTCACACAGCTAGTGAGTATCATGTGTTTGAGGCTGGATTTGAACTCAGGTCCTCCTGACTCCAGGGCTAGTGCTCTATCCAGTGAGCCATCTAGCTGCCCCGTAAGTGCTTATTGACTGACTGAATGACTGACTGACTGGCTGGATCTCCAAGATGTAAGACAAAACAGGAGCCACCTGTGAAAAGGGTCCCAGGGAAGAGAAGCATCTCAGTCTCCCCAGAATTCACAATCTAGCTTAAAAGCCAGGATACACATGGGAAACCACTAGGGAACTGGACATGAACAATGATTAAATGTAAAGCATGAGTGTTACAGCCAATAAGTAACAGCTTATTACAGGAAAGAGAGATTGTCTTGGGTTGGAGTATGCAGGGCTTCTGGAAGGAGGTGGTACCCAACCAGAGCCTTGAAGGATGAGCTGAATTGGATTAGTCAAGGAGCAACTAGTGGTGCATTCCGTGGAGTCAAGAGAGCAGCATGAGCAAAGGTAGAGAAGGTTTGGGGGCAGGGAAAGTTAGGGGAGCAGGAGAAGAAAAGGTAAAGAAAGGAGGAAGAAGATTGAGATGGTGGAGGGCCTCCCATCCCGCTAGGAAGAGTCTGTGCATCACCTTCTAGGCCTGGGGTATTGTGTACGTGTGTGTGTGTGTGTGTGTGTGTGTAAGCAAGAAAGATACGATGAAAGCATTGATTGGAAAGAGCCTTGAACTGGGCATCAAGAGACCTTGGAGCTAGTCTCAGCTCAGTCACTAATTGGCTATGACTCTGCCCAAGTCACTTCCCCTCTCTATGCCTCAGTTTTCCCACCTGTAAAATAGAGGAGCTGAACTAGGTAATCTAAGAGCTCATTACCAGCTTCAAAATTATTTGTGTTTTATCAATCCTTACTGGTTGGGTTTTTGTGGATTAAGTAGAGAAGCCGGGAGTAGAGATCAGTCCAAAGGCTGTTATATAGTATCTGGGTATGATGCTATAAAGTAACACGAAATAAGATCTCCAACTCCCCCACCCCCCCCAGGTTTCTACTGGGCGAAACCATAAGCTAGTCTTCCTTGGGTCCCCAGTCCCTGTTCACAGCCCTGGAATTGGCCCTAAAGAAGCCCAAAGCACAAGTCAGGGAAATGAGATGAACCCTCATGAAAGGAAGTAACCAGATCCAGCAAGCATTTATTAAGCACCTCCTGTGTGCTAGTCAGTGGGGATACAGAGTCAAAATGAAAAATTAGTTCCTGCTCGAAAGAAGCTAACATTCCCAGGCAAGCAAATATACTCTTCAAGAGAAAGGAGAGGGGGACGGGAAACAGTATAGCATCCCTCCCCCACCCACCTCAGATTTATTTCTAACGTAAATAAAAAGGGGAAAAAAATTAAAAACCTTCAGCAAATATACCCTTCAAGAACACGAAGGAAAAACCGTCTATAGCATGCCTCCCCCACTCACTTCAGATTTATTTCTAATGTAAACAAAAAGAATCCCGGAGGGGATGATTTCAGTTCCCAGGAGATCTTTAAGGATAGAACTCACTAGGAGGGGGCAAGTGGGCCCCTTTTTCTTGCCTCATCTTCCTCGAGGCACCACCTAAGGGGGCCACTCCCTCACACCGCCCTGCCTGCCCTGGACTCTAAGCAGGAAAGGAGAGGAAGGAGGAAGCCCTGGGTCTGTCTCTGTAAGAGAATGAAGGGCTAGCCCTTGGCCCTGTGCCCCCGGAGCTGTTCCCTTTGCCGGAGGCTGCTGGGCCAGCATATCTGAACCTCCTGTTGCTCTGCATTAGTGCTGTCATGTGGAGAAAACCCAGAACCTGGGGTCAAGTGGTAACCATTTATGCCGTTATCAGATATTTACTTAGGGAGAATTTCATTATACTGAATCTACAGGCTTTGAATAAATTGGTGTGTGGCAAATTTATTCTTTTTAAAAGAGGGACTTTCACACTGGGGAAAACTTTTAAAAAGAACATTTATACAAAAAGCAATTACCGTGCCAGTAATTTGTATGTATTCTCCCAGCTTACATTGCCTGGCGACGTTCGTAGTTGAATATGAGCTGTTCGCCCCCAGCAGCTATCGAACTGGATCCAGTGGGGAGCTTGATTATAGGGCTGCCGCGGGAAAGGAAGATGATGTCAGAGAGCGGAGGCCATGCCCAGAGAAGCCGGAGGATCAGGGCAAAGGGAAGCAGGCTGGGCCCCCACTGGCATTGCTGAGGGATTTGGGTGGGGGAAAGGGCTTGGACGATCTGTGAAAGCTAAGTGGATTTGGGCTGAAAATCTGGTGCTTCTTAGAAATTTTCTCCCTGCAAAATTCTCTCTTTAACAAGGTTATTCCATTAACAGGTGCTCAGTGAAATAGCTCCTTTCAGCGCCTCTCAATGGAGAGCAGTGCCACTTAACGGGCATTTATGGCTGCCTGACAGGTCTCATACAGGTGTATTATTGAGCAGCGAGGGAGAGGGCTGGCCGCGAACCCCTGCTGCAGAACACATTCCATCGTTCGAGGCAGTCCCGGCCCAGTGGCCCAGGCCCGATGGGCTGGAACGCAGGGAATTGCTGGCTCACGTGGGGCTTTTTCCCCTTCCCGAGGAGAAGATAATGGGCACTCTTGATTTCCCTTCTCCCCCCTCCCCATTAGTGCTGGCTCTCGGGATCTGATACATTATGTAAATTGTCCCTGTTGCTAAGTGGCGCAGAAACTGGCAGAGAAGAAGCCGTTGCTAGGTCTTTAGACTTTTGGGGGGGAAGCAGTGGAAAGTGCTGGGAGCCCCAGAATAGGATTCGGCTTAAGTGGACACCTACTGTTTGAAAAATCTCTCCCACAAAAGACTAACCATGACAGGAGACTCGTCTCCCTCCTCAGTCTAGGAGGCTCGCCCTTAAACTAGGGGACTTCCTAAGCACAAAGGCTATGTTTTCATGTCAGACTGGGGTCTCCCTGAAGTCAAGGTCAGTATCATCCCCTTAGATGGCAGACTCTGAGGATAGGACCTTGCCTTCCCCACAGAATGGGATCTCCCTAAATGATGGAGCTGTGTTCTCCATCCCAGAGGCCCGCGTCTTTACTTTCCTCTTCCTTCCTTTGTTCTCTCCCTCCTCCACCCTGGCCCCCTGGGCCTGGATGGACTCTGTTTTGCTTCCCTTCCATTCATTCTGTTTCTTCTCCTCCCACTTGTAACTGTTGAGCTGGGCTGAGCAAGAAGTGAAACCAGAGTCTCTCCAAATCTTCTACAAGAGGTCAAAGGGCTTCCTTTCACCTTCCAAAGTTTAGAGACTTAAAGCTTCCACTTGCCCGCCAGCCACCTGTGGGCTCAGCACCCAGGTAAAAAGCTGTTATGTTGTCGATGCTCACTTTTCTTCATGCTAATTTTGTGATATTTGTAAAGAAGGAAAGGCAGCATGGTACAGTGAACAGAGAGCTGGCCTCAAAGGCTGAAGGACCTGAGTGACCCTGCCTAGGCAACCTGGGATTTACCAGGGCTGACCTCTCAGTGATCCAGGCAACTCTCTAAAACATAGGTTCTGACAGTGGAGTCTTTGAATTTCGATTTTAGTCTTTTTATTTAAAATTGTTTGATAACTGTGTTTTAATATACTTTTTTCCATTTTAATAGTATTTTATTTTTTCCAATTACATGTGAAGACAAATTTTAACATTCATTTAAAAATTTTGACTTTCAAATTTTTTCCCTCCCTCATTCACCTCCTCCATCCCTAAAACGGTAAGTAATTTGATATAGGTTATATATGGTGCAATTGTGTAAAACACATTTCCCTATTAGTCATATTGTGAAAGAAGCAGACCAAAAAAAAAAACCAGTTTCTATTTTAATTGTATATACTTCATGGATTTTTAAAAATTCCATAGGTTTATTAGATCACCCAAAGGGGTCCATGATTCAAAAAATGTTAAGAACCTTGGGACTAAAACTCTACAAAGATGGCAGCCTCCATTGGTAAAGGGAGTCTCTTCACCTGGGAGTTCCATATAACCAAGAAATCACAGATCCAATCTTATTCTTTGTAAAGAAAATACATACATACACATATGTTTGCATGGCTATGTTAAGCCTTTATCTTCCTCAACCCCCTTCTATGGCTTTTTTCATTATATTACCCAAACCAGGAGTGCACCCTCTTCTCCCTCTTCATCCTTTAAGCCCCACCTCAGATAAGAGCCCCCTCAGATCTGTTTTGGAGATAATGGTTACCCTCCTCCCCCTAACTCCCATAGCACCTTATTTTACAAGGTATCACATGTTCATGTATTCATATGTCATATTATTGTTATCTCGGTGTGTGTTGTCCTGGCAGTCTGTGAACTTCATGAAGTCAGGGTCTCTATCCAATCTCTAAACCTTGCATTTTTCCATGGATGTGGAATATTTCATTACTGAACAAATGCTCAAAGACCTTGAACCACAGACAAGAATCACCAGCCTCAGAGGGCAGCCCTGCCTCTGCTCGGTGCGCAGGGGCCCTCATTCCTTGTGTTTTCCCCACTGTGCGATGGGAAGAGTATTGCTGGCCTCCCTCATGCTGTGGGAACTTGGAAAGCTTATTGCTGATGAGTGGTGCTTGCCAAGGCTAAAATATAGATGTGCCGTACTCCCAGAGACATAGTGCTACAGTGAGGATCCCTGTTTGCATAATCCAGCCTGATTCTGAAAGCAAAAAGTGCATGTTCCCAAAAAGGCTTCCACCACGAGGGTGAAGACTGCTGACTTGAAAAAGATGCCTGGAAAAGATATACAAGAACAAGGTCCTTCAGGGTGATTCTTCTGCCCCTCAGTATTTAGTCATGGTCCTCTTTGAGAACAAAGGACAAACAACAACAACCTGTAAGCTCAGAGTTAGACAGCAGCAAGAAGAGGTGGTACGATGGGGAGAGCCCTGACTCTGGAGTCAGGAAGGCCCGAGTTCAAATTCTGTCTCAGATGCTTACTATCTGTGTAACCTTGAGCAAATCACTTCACCTCTGTCTGCCTCAGTTTCCTTAACTGAAAAATGGAGATAATAATAGCACCAACCTCCCAGGGGTGTTGTCAGGATCAAACGAGATAACATTTGTAATGTGATTACCATAGTGCCTGGCACATGGAAGGTGCTATGTAAATGCTATTCTTCTCCTTCCGCCTTCCCCTGATGTGACCAAGAGTTTAAGAGACTCACGAACGAGAGATTGGGAACAGGAAAGTGGGGACAAGACCAGGGAGAAGAAATAAGAATAACAACAACAATAATCATAACTCACAGTGATATTGTGCTTATTTCTAGTTTGTCCTGTTTATAGCTTGTTTGTGCAAAGTTGTTTGAATATTGAATCCCTCCATTAGTCTCTGAGCTCCCAGAAGACAGGGACTGTCTTTTGCCTTTCTTTGTATCCCTGGTGCTTATCTTAGTGCCTGGCATACTGGAAGTGCTTAATACATGTTTGTTGACAGACTAAGATTTGCATTTACATTCATTTTCATTGTTGCTTTGCATACATTATCTCATTTGTTCTTCATGGCAGGGGAGGGCTAGGTGCTATTAAACTGAGACTCAGAAAGAGTAGATGACTTTGCCAGGGTAACAGCCAGTTAAGTATCTAAGATAGAATTCCAAGCTGTTGCCTGAGCAGGGGTAGGATGATAAAGGAACCTCTCATAAGTGCTATCAAGAGCAACACAATCTCAACTAAGTTGTCCTCAACTCTGGCCTGCCTCTCCAGTGGCCCCCTTTCCTACCTCTTACACTTTGGTTCACACCATGCCTAGAATTCTGTCCTGCTCCTGCCTCTCTGAATCCTACCTTTCCTCAAGGAAGCGTTTCCTGGTCCTTTCATGCATAGTGCTTTCTCCTTCTACAGCTACTATTGTGCTGGGAGTCTGGCCCATGGACCAGTGCATGAGCCTGGTGCCTTCTGCCAGGCTGAGAACTTCCTGCAGGCAGGGATCATCACCTCAAGTACTTCAGTGTCTCCCAGAGAAGATTGGTACAGAGCTTGGCACACAGATGTTTAGCAGTTACACACTGTCTCCTGCATCCTCAAAAAACCTTCACTTGCTCCTTCCATCCCCATTATCATCCCCATATCTCTCTTGTCTTTTGTGGCTAAACTCCTTGAGAAGGCCTGCTCCAAAAGGTGCTTCTACTTCCTCTCCTCCCCCCCCTTTTTTTTTAACTCTCTATAGGCTGGCCTCTGACCTCATCATTCCACTGAATGCCGTGTCCAAAGTTACCAGTGATCTCTTACTTGCCAAATCCAGTGGCCTTTTCCCAATCCTCATTCTCCTTGACCTCTCTGCAGCCTTGGGCACTGTCGATCACCCTCTTCTCCTTCATACTCTCTTCTCCCTAGGTTTCAGGGACACTGCACTTCCTGGTTCTCCATCTACCCATGGAAGGACTCCTATTCAAGCACATTTGCTGGCTCTTCATCCAGGTCACACCTGCTATAGGGCCTTCTCCACTTCTCCCTCTTTATCAATTAGTGATCTCATCAGTTCCAATGGATTCTATTATCATCTCTGTGCTAATGATTCTGCAATCTCCTTACCCATCTCTAACCTTTCTGCTGACTTCCAGTCTTGCATTTCCGACTACCTAGTAGACATCTCAAACTGGGTCTCCTGTAGATTTCTTAAATTCATCACATCCAATCTACTCATTTTATGGAGGAAGGAGGGTGCCCAGTAAAGTGACTGGCTGCAGGTCACACAGAAAATTAGAAGAGCCAGGATTCACACCTGTGTCCTGGGCCTCTCAACCCAAGGTCACCTAGTGAGTGAGGGACAGATCTGAGACCAGAATTCAGCTCTCTTGCCACTTTCCACTGCCTTCAGCCCTATTTGGGGGTCACTTAGACATTTTCTAGGTCAAGTTCCAAGTCAGTGCTTTGACAGTCAGGAACATAGGCAGACACTGTCTCTCTCACCGGAGAGGAGTGCCTAGGAGGGAGAGTAGAAGAGATCAGGGCTTGCGGAGGGAGCCTGTGGCTTTAGTCTTAATCTCTCTCTCTCTCTCTCTCTCTCTCTCTCTCTCTCTCTCTCTCTCTCTCTCTGCTTTCAAGGAGATTAAGCTATTTATAGACCTAACTGCTACTGGTAAGGAGCCTGAGAAAACCTTATATCTCTTTGCTTTTCTGGGAGCTGCCAAATGAGGCCTGCAGAAAAATTCTAGAGACTCGATAGATTTGGAGTATTTTTTTAAGCTGGGAGGTGATTTTAGACTTGGGGAAGATTTCCATCTTCTCCCTCAAAGTTTCAGATGGTAGCAAATCCTCACTGTGACAGAACGCAGTCTTGGCCCAACTCCTCACTAATCTGATTGGTACAATGTTTGTAACTCTGTGTTCTAAAAAAAAAAAGTCATTTATTTTTTAATTATTCCTTGTCTTGCATAACCATGCATCGCCAAAGTGTCGCTTTTAAAAATATTTATCTCTCCATGCCGCTGGAGCAGCCTGTGAACCATGCAAGAGGATGAAATAAAAGTCCTTGTCCCTGGTACAGCCACATTACTTTGACTCTTCTTGGGCTGTTTTGACATCTCCTTGTAAATACATTTATTTTTCATTAGGATGTTTCTGAGCTCTTGGCATCCAGAAAGCCAGAGCTATTATGCTGTTCATCTGTTCTGGACGGAACGAGGATAAACATGTGTAATGAACTCGGGCTAAAGTCATTCCATGGATGTCACTTGATCAGGGTATTCAGCTCGTGGGCCCTCTCCTAGAAGAAACCTTTCTCAGTGCTCTCTCTTCTTCTATTACCATGTACATATGGTACGTTGGAGGGTATAAGGAATAGAATGCTGAACTTAAAGTCAGCAAGACCCTACTTCCCATCCCACTAATCCTGCCTCAGAAACTTATTAGCCATTTGGCCCTAGGTGAGTCATTTGATGTCTCTGAGGTTCAGTTTACTCATCTGTAAAATGGGCATGATAATAACACTTAGCTCACAAGGGTGTTGTGAGGCTCAAATGAAATCATGTATGCAAAGCACTTTGCAAACCCCAAAGCACTGTATACATGTGAACTGATATTATTTTGTGACCAGTGCTGCTGTTTGCCCCTCCAGGAGAATGCAAGCTTTTTGAGGTCAGGAACTATCTTTGAGTCATTCAGTCAACAAGCATTTATTAAATGCTTACTTAGTGCCAGGTTCCGTACTAAGAGTTGGAGACACAAAGAAAGGCCACAAAAAAAAAAAAGTTACCTACCCTCAAGGAGTGTGCAATCTAATGGGAGAGCTAACAAGTAAATAACTAGGTACAATATATAGAGTAGAAGGGATTAAGTATTTATTCAATACCTACTATGTGCTGGGCAGTGTTAAGCACTTTATAAATATTATCTCATTCAATCCCTACAACAACCCTTCAAAGTAGGTACTATTACAGTTGAGGAAACTAAGGCAACAGAGGTTAAGTGACTTGCCCAGGGTCACAAAGCCAGGAAGCATCTAAGGCTGGATTTGAACTCTGGTCTTCCTGACTCCAGGCCCAGCCCTCTATCCTCTGCTGCACCAGCTCCCCTAGATTGGAGGGAGGACAGTAACCTGAAAGGAGAAGGCTTTGGTAGCTAGGGTTGACCAGGAAAAGCCAACTGCAGAATGCAGGGTTTAAGCTGAGTTTTCCAAGAAGCCCAGGAAGCCAATAGCACAAGGAAAGGAAGACGTGTTCATGGGACTTCACGTGGATCTAGACTGGAAAAGGTAGGAGGGGGCCCCAATACGAAAAGCTTTAAATGCCAATGGAGGAATTGATAGTTGATCCTGGAAGTAATAGGAAGTCACCAGGGGATGGGCAGGGGGGTCTGACATAGTCAGAATTTGATAGATAAATGGATAATAAATTGGAATGGAGAAAGACCAGAATTAGGAAGACCAATTAAAAGGCAGTAATCCAGTCAAGAGGTTATGAGGACCTTTCACATAGTGGGTACTTAAAAAATGCTTATTGGATTAGATTGATTGGATATATCTGTGTGGGTCTACCAATACATATACCCTACATATGTGTGGCAGATAGCGCACACACCCGCGCGCGGGTGTGTGTGTGTGTGTGTGTGTGTGTGTGTGTGTGTGTGTGTGTTGGAGGTAGAGGACAGCCTCTCTGCATTAGATGCTGAGCTCCCTGAGAGCTAGACCTGACCAACCCTCTTTTGGCTTTCTTTGTAACCCTAGCACTTAGCATAATGCCTTACACATAACAGATGCTTAATAAATGTCTATTGGTTGACTATACTTCCCCATCACACCCACCTCTTTCTTTTTATCTTTGAAATCTGTCTTCTTTCGTCTTCCAATATCACAGTGAAGTCATAAGCATTAATGATTAGTTCAAAAAGTGTATGCTGGAAGTCAGAAGATGTGGGCTGGGGTATCACCTCCTGTCTCTACTAGGTGGTACAATGGGCAGAGCCCTGGACCTGAAGTCAGAAAGATCTGGCTTTAATTCTAGCCTCAAATGCTGACTAGCTGTGTGATTCTGGGCAAGTCACTTAACTAAAGCTATTCACCTCAGTTTCTTCCAATATAAAATGGAAATAATAATGGCTTAAAAAAAAAACCTGTTGAGTAGGGATAATAGCCTGTCTCCCAAGGTTCTAGTAAGGATCAAATGAGATAATATTCATGAAACATTTCTCATAGTGCTTGGCACACAGTGGGTACTTAATAAATGTTTATTTCCTTAATTCTTTACTTCTACCTACCTACCTAAATGACCTTGAACAAATTCCCTTACCTATCTGAGTCTTGGTTTCTTCTGTAAAAGAGGGGGTTAGACTAGATAATATTTAAGGCCTCCTTCTTATTCTAATTTATAATTATTCTATTTGTAAGAATAAAGTCTATTTATTAATGTATTAATATTAATACATTAATGCATATTGATTAATTTTAATATATTAATTATTTAATAATTCTCTTTAAGATCTGAGTTGGTTGTCTTTACTAAGACCCTAGCCCCTCTGCCATATGTCCATTCCTATTCTAAATTACAATGTAGTTTTAGAGGAGAGACAGAAAATAAGTCGCCCTGCCCCTAGGGGAGCCCCCAGGCTAGTTGGAAGTTTATAGTAGTATGGGGCAGATTGTTTGAGCTCCAAAGATGGGGGAAAGATTACTATGACATCCAAGAAGGCTTCCTGGAGGAATCCGGTCTGGGGAAGAGACCCTGATATACGTGAGGCATTAGCTTGGCAATCAGAGGACCTGGGTTCAGATTCCAGCTCTAACAATTATTACTGGTGACCCTGGACATGTTACTTTACCTCTCTTGTCCTCATCTGGCTTGACCAGTTGGTTTTTAAATTCTGTAAAAGCTATGATCACATTCATTCACTCCACAAACGTTTATTGAGCGTCTGCTCTGTGCAGGCATAGGCCTGAAGGAGGCACTGAGATCCTTCAGCCTGCCTGCAGGACCAGAATTCAGGAGGCAGCATCGTCCTCCAGAGGGAGAGAAAAATGGCCTTTTCTTTCTCCCTCCTCCTGGGAGGTAAGACAGGTTGACACAATGTGGGTTACAAACAGCCCCAGATTCAAGTTGGGCTAAGAATTATGAACAGGGATGGGAAAAGAAAGAAGAGAGAGAAGCCAAGATTTTTCAAGGTAGCAGAATGACGATGCTTCCTCCTTCCAGCCTTTCAATTATTCCTGTTATTTGTGGCATCCTCACCCAACTCCGGTTTCCCCTCTCTTCCTCTCTTGTAAGAGGCTCCTTTCCAATCAAAACCATTTTTTTTTAGCTCATTGAGTCTGAAAGAGAGAGGGAAAGAGAGAGAGAGAGAGAGAGAGAAACAGGGAGGAGGGGGAAGGAAGGGGGAGACGAGAGGAGGGAGTATATGTTTTATGCTGAATTTTAAAATAACTTATTTTTTCCAGTCTCTAAACTGCTAATCTCCCCAAGCTGAGGAATTCTGGGACAAAGACGAGTTCTCAGAGTGGAACTCTGTAAAATTAGCTTCTCCAGTATTAGTGTTTGCACAGTTAGAGATTGAAAAATTGCATTTCCTCAGCCTGATTGGGGGGAGGGGGGAGCACTCTCCCTGGGAAGAGGTGGTGTAATTCTCCTGCATAAAGGGGCTGCCCAGCCTGGCAGGTGAGGTGTGGACCTGGGCCAGAGGAATGGGAGAGAGGAAGAGATAAAAATGTTTTATGAAAGCTTTTCCAGAGAGGATGGCATTAGGTACTTACCCTAGAAGCCTACATTCTCCTCACTGGCTTTCCGATTGCAGATGCCAGTCAGTCTGGGGTTTCTGTTGAGTAATTTTTTTTGGGGGGGGAGGGTGTCGGAAATGTGGTGGGGAGAGGGGGAGTCATAACCAGTAATTTTCACACTGGGGCAAGCTATACAAAATCCTCCCAGGGTAAGCATCATAAAACAGCCCTTAAATCAACTTTAGATATGAATTCAGCTTGGGGAGAGGATGGAGAAATCCTGAATCACAAGGGCCTGTGGGAGTAGAAAGGACATTAGGATAACAGCTCCCCATGAGAAGAGACCCTGAGATACTAGGCAGGGCCAATGCTAGGGAGACTATATTGGGGTTGGTGTGGAGCCAGGTGAACTAGGCAAGGGAGGGACTCATCTTGGGGAAGAAGTAGCAGCCCACCTGGTAACTTCCTATTTTAATTAATTATTCTTTCTAGAGAGGTGCTAAGTTCAGGTATTACTATAATGCTAAAGGAATATAAGTATTTTTGACTCCCTCTAAAATTCAGTGCCATGTGGCAAAGCCCTGGTCTGTACACCCAAGGGAAAGGAGTACGATCTTCTTTCGCAGCTTGGTGAGAGCCATCTTCTCTTTTCTGTCTCCTCATTGTGACTCACTTCTGCCTCCTGCTTCGGCTGCCTTATTATGTCCTTACCATGCTGTATTCTTTAGTCTGAGATCATATTACCTCAGATGTGGATGGACTTTTAAAGACTTTCCAATATAGTCATTTAACAGATGGGGAAACAGGCCCAGAAGAACTTACTGGCCTAAAGTCCCACAAAACAGTAGCAGAGAGGTCAGCAGTTGTGGGATCCTCAAGGATGAGGCCCTGTATTATCTCTCGCATGAAGAGTTCCCACACCCTCTGTTCTTTTTCCATCACAACCCTCCAAGAGCTGAGAAGTATGCAACAGTCACTCAATAAGTGCTCACTAACCACCCCACTGTTCCTCTTTCCCCCTCTCATCCTGAACCTGACATCCCCTGGCTTCAGTTTTCCTGATGCTCAGGCTCCCACTCACATCTTGTTGCAGAGAGAAAGACAAATCCTGGCTCTGATTGGCTGGACTCTGTGTCAGAGCCCAGGAGCATCAACAAAGGAGAAACTGAGCTAGGAGCCCTGAACCCCAGCAGCCCATCAGGCCTCTTATCTGCCTGATTGCCTCCTGATTGGCTCCAGCTGAATTCAGCAAAAACTATTATTTGCTCGTGATGAGCCAATCCCATCATCCTTTTTGTCATGCAGTGCAGCTCTCCCAGGGACACTTGAACATGGTGGCAGCAGTGGTGGTGGTGGTGGTGGTGGTGGTCGTAGCAATAGAGGGCCAGGAGCATGGATGGATGAGGTATTGAACTTGTTGGTCTTCACAGAATATTCACTGAATGACTATAGAAGCTTTCACAGCCCAACGCAAAGTCTCATATTAAAAGGCACAAATCCAGATAAGTAGGATTGAAAGCTAGAAACCTACTCATTTTCCACAGCAGGGAACTGATATCCAGAGAGGTGAATTAACCAATATTATACAACTAGTAACAGCTAGGAATTTTTAAAAGTTTTATTGGAACCTTTTGTTTTTTTTTTCCATTTCAATAATTTCTGCCTATATTATTTCCACTCCTCCACCCACCATGAACCTTCCCTTATAACAAAGAAAAGCAGTTAAGCAAAAACAATCTTAGTGACCTCATCTGAAGACATATATGGTCTTCTGTACCTGTAATACCCCACCTCTCTACCAAAAGGAGGGTGTTCCAGAGCCAAGGTTAGTCATTACAGTCACTCAGTGCTGTTTCCTTTTAGAGCTCTTTTCATCGACATTATTGTCATCATTATGTACACTGTTCTTCTGGACTCCCTCACTTCACTCTGCATAAGCTCATACAAGTCTTCCCATGTTTCTCTGAATTTCTCACATTTCATAGCTTCTTATGACAAGTCAGAGCCAGGCTTTGAACCTAGGTCTTACTATTTCAAATCCAGTGTTCTTTCCGCTATGTTGTGTTGCCTTTTTGTGCATGAGGAGCATGTCTAATCTAGACAGAGGTAGCCTCTTCACTTTAGAGAGTTGACGTGACTTAACTGTGATTCACCAGCTATCAAGTTTTGGAGCTAGGATGAGAACCCAGGTCAAATCAAATCAATAAGTATTTATTAAGCACTTTATATAGGCACCAGTGTAAGGGCTCTGACTCCAGGTTCATTTCTTAGAGGAAAAAGACCTAGAAGTTTGGTTTAAGGAAGGAAAATTGGGGATGTGCACCTACCCCTGAGGACTGAGGCTCTGGATGGTACCAGGATTGGGAAAGATTCCAAGGAAATAAGAAATAATAGAACCACAGATTTTAGATCTATAAGGGACCTTAGAGAAAGAAGTGTGGAAGCCACGAACCCCTGCAGTATGAGGATGGCATTGGGATATGTGGGAAGAGCCCTGGACCTGAATGTGAGTCCTGGCTTTGCCCCAGCTAGTTGTGTGACTTTGGACCAGTCACTTCCCCTCACTGGGCCTCAGTTTCCCTCCTCTGTAAAATGAGGATGTTGGGCTAGAAGATCTTAAAGGTCTCTTGCAATTCTAAAACCCATAGTCCTGTTATTCTGTGTTTCCTTGGAATCTTTCCCAATTCTGATGCCGTCCAGAGCCTCAGTCTCCAGAGCTAGGCACACTTTCCACATGGTAGGGAAGGTGCTGAATCTGCACCCAGACGTGGACACAGGGATGCTGGGAGCAGGCCCAGCTGGCACCTGTGTCAGAAGCTGCTTGGATTAATGTCAATCACTCAGTGCCACCATTGGCCTATATGCCATGACTGTGGGCAGAAAGTAAAACCCTTATACCATGCATTCTGAGGTTGGCTGTGGGGAAGGCAAATTCCTGCTTTTATTATTGAAGTCTGAAATATTTGGGAAGGGAGTTGATACCAAGCCCACTTGCATAAAGCAGAAAAGCATATTCATGCCATCCGGGGATCTTCCCAGCCCACTGGGCTCCATTTCAAAATCCACCATTATCATTCCCAGCAATAACAATGTCCCCAAATCCTTTGATTGTGTTCTCAGCTCTGTACCACGTTATTATATCTTCTTATTCTATTAGCAGGCAATAATAAAAATAACGATGCTAATTTTCCTTGTTTGCTAGCAGAAGCAGGGAAGAGCCCCCCTTTCCTCCCTCCCCCAGGATCTTTCCCTGCTCAGCAACCAGGCCTCCTAGTCTGATATAGGCAAAAGACAAGATCAGAGAAATAGAGGAGAGGCGTGATTGGTGTGTGTTCATAATCCAGCACTTAGAGATCCCTTTGTCTGCCAGTGGGTCCCTACTGATGACATCAGTCACTAATATTTTTCACAGACTGGATACCACACTTACCTGGAAGATAAGGGTTTTATGGGGTGTTGGAGGGGGAAAGGGGGAAAGATTTTTTTAAGGAAGACTTTTTTCCTTTTCTCCAGTAGCCTCTTGTTTGGGTGGGAGACACATCTTGTGCTCTCTCCCTATCCTAATTCACCAACAAGAAATTCTAATAATATCTTTCTGTGTGCCTTTCACTGATGCTGACTGAGGCCCTTCCACGGCAGTCTTCTACAGTTGCTGTGGGCTGAAAACTTGTTCATATTTTGGCCAACCTGGTGATGGCCAGCCTCTCCAAACTTAGTTAGGTTAGCCTTTGATGCTCAAGATCAAACTAGCAGCTTTTAGAGTCAAGATTAAAACCCAGGTCAAATAAACAAGCATTTTATTAAGCACCTGCTATGTACCAAGCATTGGGTTAGGTGCTGTGACTTCAGATTCATTTCCTGGAGGAAGGGGACCTGGAAATTTGGTGACAAAGTAGGACAAGAAGGATTATGAGGTGAGAAAGCCAGCCAAGCTACAGCAGAGATCTGAGGAGCAGAAAGAAAAGAGGGTGGCAGCCCCAAAGCTGTGCAGCCTGGGGATGACATTTGGATATTGCCCAGCTGGTCAACGGCAGAGCTGGGACGAGAATCAGGGTGTCCAAGAGGACTCGCCATAATGTTTTCCATAGGCCACAAGGGATATATATATATATATATATCAGTTGGCAGACTCTTGGTACTCCTCCAATCACAGCACATAATTTGCCCCTGACCAGAGAGTTATCCCAGAGGATATTTCTTGTTGAAAGGTCACTGCAGGGCCTTTGTCCAGTCTCCAAATTCTGCTCCTTCTCTTTCCTCTAAGGTTTCTTCCAACTCCACTCAAACATTTTCTAAGCATTTTCTGAACATTTTCATGATCGAATGATCATGATGTTCACATGGTCATTTTATCTTTACAACCACCCTGAAAGGTAGGTCCTAATATTATTCCCATTTTACAGATGTGGAAACCAAGACAGACACAAGTTAACTGATACAGCTAAGTAAGTGTCAGAGACCAGATTTGAACTCGGGTCTTTCTTACTAGTCACCCCTGCCCTCCTCACCTGAGAGGCAGCATGCTTTAGCGGGAAGAAAAAAAAAAGATGAGATTTGTAATGTTCTTTAGGAAAGTGTGACCTTGGCTAAGTCACTGCCCCTCTCTGAGACTCCATTTCTACCTCTCCCAAATGAGGGAGTTGGACCAAAAGATCTCAAAAGTCTATTCCATTTTTAAATTCCTAGGATACTCAGGCTTTGTGGCTCAAGAACACGGGTCTCAGCATAGGGTCGGTGTGAGGCCTCAGCAACAGAGCAGATGGTAGGTACACAGGGATTCAGAGGAGATACTGGTGACATTCCTTTGTAAGGTCAGACTGCCCATGCCACCCCATTCTGCTCTGACAAGTGGGGTCACATCTTTTCTGAATGCACAGTGACACTTAATTGGAAAAGGTTATCAAGCTCAGGAGCTTTATCAGGCTACCCAAGTACAGCTGCTCCAGCTACTGATAGAAGCAGGCAAACATTGAGTGGTCACCCCTGCTGGCTCTCCCTCCATCTTGGCTGCCCCAGTGTTTATATGAAGATGATCTTAAACAGAACTTTATCAAAGTTAACCAGAGCTGTCCAATGGGAGAGGATGGCAGGGGGGTTTGGAGGAGGGGGGGAGATGCAGGGAGGTGGAAGGAGGAGGAGATAGGGAAGGAAAGACAGACAGACATAGGGTATAGGGGTCAGGCGAGAGGGAGGAAGGGAGAGAAAGGGGCAGGGGGAAAGACAGTTTGTTTTACATAGTTAAGTCTTTTCAGGGATACTACTTGTTCCAAGTTTCCTTCTAAATGCAGACCTTGCTTTACATAATAGGCATTTTCCTGCTCCCTAATTTTCTGTAAACTGAATCCTATTTAATCATTCTGGTCTATTTAAAAGAAATCTTCAGTGACTCATTAAATCAGCCAGTCCACAAGGGTAGTAGAATCTAAGAGCTGGAAGGGGCCTTCCTTATATGGCATCTGATCTGACCTGAAACATGAATCCTTCTTGGCCATATCCTTAAGAAGGGATTGTCCAACTTCTACTTAAAATCACCTGACAGGGAACTCACTACCAGATTTGATTATTAGAAGGTTCCGCTTAATGTTGAGCTGATATCTCCCTTCCTATAAAGTCTGCACGTTGGTCCTAGCTCCTACCTAATTGCCTCACAGAAAAATCTGCTGCCTTTTCCCTTTAGATATTTGAAGACAGTGATTGTACATGGTCATCATCCCACAAGTCTTCTTTTCTCCAGGTTAAGCTTCACCAATTTGGGTTAAACTATTCTCATATGTCATGGCAGCATCTAGCTCTCTCACCATCCTGGTCTTCCTAAAGTGTAGTACCCACAGTGAAAATGACACTTCCTTCATCCTACTCATTAAAATTTTTCAATGCAACTTATGGGTACAATTGGTTTTTTGGCTGCCATCTTGAATTTATTTACCATACACTAACCCAAATGGAATTATGAAGAGTCAGACATGACTGAACAACAACAATAATATCTCACCTATAAAATTAAGGCATCAGATGAAATGATCTCCAAAATCCTTTTCAGTTCTGACATTCTCCCCTAGGTAAAGAACTTTACTAGACACTGTGAGAGATAAAAAGATGAGTAAGATTTAAGGCCATGACCACAAGGAGCTTATAATCTAAAAAGAAAGATGCCAGATACACATCAAAAGAGAAATAACTATGCCAGGTAGTGGCCAATAGGTGGTACGTGTGAATGCTGTAGGAACATGGAGGATCATAGAATTAGGCCTGGAAGGGATGGATCTTAAAGGCTTTATTTAACAGTTGAGGAAACTGAGGCTCAAAGAGGTTGGGATTTGGCCAAAGTCACATGGGTAGTGTTAAGTGGTGAAGCTGGGATTCAAACTTGTGCCCTGTGACTCTATCTGCCCCTGATGCCCCCATGGGTGGATTACAGTAGTAAAGTCTTGGGATCAATAAATGGTAGGGACTGTGGAAGTCATCTGGTCTAACCTCTTCTTTTGACATCCATGGGTATGGAAGAATCTGTACTAGGCCTTAAAGGCAGAGAACAGTAGAGAGGTCATTCCAGGGGGAAGAAAATTAGTGATCAAAGGTGCAGAAGCTGGCAGTGTGAGAGGTGTGCTTGATGAACAGAAAATAGATCAGGCTAGCCACTGGTGTGGACATTTCATGTGGATGAGTAATGAGAAATAAGACTGAGGTGCAGTGGGGTGACACCATAGGGGTTTTAAATCTGAACTTCCATTTAGACGTGAGACTCCTGTTGTCAAGTGAAGAGTAGTTTTGTAAAAATGAATTAACCTCTCTTGAGGTGTATTCCTTTAGTGTGAACTTCATTAATTAATTAATCAAGAAGCACTTCTTGTACACCTACTATGTGCCAGGCACCATGCTAGGAACTAGAGATAACAAAGATAACCATGAAATGGTCTGACATGGACAATTAATAAGTATATGCAAAATACATACTACAGAAATACAAGGTAATTTTGGGAAGGAGGAGGCACTAGCACCTGAGAGATCATGAAAGGAGAAGGAGACTAATATTTATTAAGCACCCACTATGTGCTAGGCACTATGCTAACCAAGTATTTTACAGATATTATCTTATCTGATCCTTACAACAACCCTGTGAGGCAGGTGCTATTGTTATCCTCCATTTCACAGTTAAAGAAAATGAGGCAGACAGAGGTTAAGTGACTTGCCCAGGGTCAGAAAAGTCTTCATGTCCCTCGCCAAAACCCACATCCTCCACAAGCAGACTTCCAGGTCTCAGAACTCAAGGCAGAGTTTATCAGCAGCTGATTTTTTTTCTCCTTTGCTAAAATGCTGGCCAAGCATCCAGAGACTCAGAGAGGTGGAGCTGCCCTCAGGAGGCGCCTTGCCTCCACGCCCCATCCAGCTCTGGCCGAGATCCTAGCTGCATCCACACTGTAGCTTCCCAGGTGAGCGTGGAGGGAGATGGATTGGCACTCTTAGAACTCAAGTGGTTTGCTGAGCTCAGGCCATAAATGCCTCATTCACATTCCTGCTCCCTGATTCCCCAGCCCTTCCTGAAAACAGCTGATATCAAATTCTCACCCAGGTGCAGGGCCATACTGACTTCAGGGAGTTGATGTGTTGGTTTTTTTAAAGAAAATAAAGCCCAGCCCAGGCCTTCCATTTCAACCAGCATCTCTCAATTCTCATGGGCCTCTTCACCCTCCAGGAAGAGCATCTTTCTGGCATTGAGAGAAGAGGAAGAAAAGAGGGAGAAATGACGAGACAGGCTTTTACATAGCTCTGCAGGAGACAGAATATCATAGATAAAATCTAGAAGAGAATTTAGAGGTCACCTAGCCTACCTACCTCTTGTCATAGATAATAAAGCTAATGACTGAGTGACAGCCTATAACCATGGTGGCAGGAATGGTGAGAGCCCAGGTCCTCCAACATGAAGCCCAAGGCCCTTTTCCACTGCACTATGGGAAGGAACTTAGAGTTCATCCAGTCTAGCCTCCTCATTTTACATATTAGGAAACTGAGGCCCAAAGATAGGAAAATATATTAAGTGGCAGGTTATTGAACTTAAACTCTAGTCCTCTTACACTAAATCTAGGGTTCTTTTAACTATACAACACTGGAAAAAAAGCTGACCCAAGCCCTGTCCTCAGAAAGGACAGAGGAAGAACTGAGCCAAGCCCTACCTTGAAGGAGCTCATTGATGGGTGATAGCTTTGCCAATATATATGTGTGTGTGTGTGTGTATATATATGTATATATATATATATGTATGTGTGTGTGTCTATATATGTATGTATATATACACACACATACATATACATATATATAATATGTATAAAATGAGATGTCACAGAGCATTGTCATATGAGTGACACAGATAATACAAATGCTGTAGGAGTTTCAAGGAGAGAAAAGATGGAAGGGTGGCCTGGGGTGGTTGGGGAAGCTTCTCACAGAAGGTGGGACTTAAAAGACAGGTCGAATCTGAATAGGCAGAGAGGAGCAAGGAGGGCGTTCCAAGCCCTGAACAAAAATACGGAGGCGGAAATATGAGGAGTGTGTATTTTTAAAATAATAATCAGCCTTAATGTTCCAACAGCCTCTTCTACTTTTAAAAAGCCCTTTCTTTAAAAAATAAAACAAGCTTAGAGTCAAGTACAATATTTGACTACAGCGGCTGTAAATGAACTCTCGGTGCGTAGCATAGAGCTTGCTTCCTGTCTGTTCTCCTAAGCCTCCAATTCCAGCTTCTACTCAAGGGTTCCTGGTTGGGGGCAGACACACCGAGTGGGCTGGGGAGCCGGGTGCAAGGGGAGGGGGAGGGGGATAGGCAGTAGAGGGCCTAGTGAGTCTCTTTAGCATTCGAGAGCCATTCCTTTAAACACACATTGTCTCATGCTTCAATTTCATGACTGAGCGGTCCCAGAAGAATTAGTAGCTCGTCTGAAATAGCTGAGGCTTGTAGGTGATGAGTGGAAGTGTGGGGTTTCTGGCACTGGGGCCTCGAAGGATGAAGACGTTCCCAGAAGGTTTGAGCTGGAATGAGGGGGCCTGGACAGGGTGTGAGTGTGAGGGTTCGAGAGACTCACCCACCGGCTAGTTAGGCCCTGGTGGAGCTCAGAGCTCTGTGTAATGGGACCACAGGGGTTAGAGCCCAAATGGAAGAGGGTTTTTTTGGTGAATTTTGGAATGGAATCCACAAGGGGTATTGTCTGTAGCAGTCATATCTGTTGGGCCCCATTTAGGTAAAAGCCTAAAGCTTGACTCCATGCTGGCATGGAGGTTATGCTGGGTCCTCAAAGGCCAAAGAAACTTAAGTCCTACCAAGCTGGAAAGACTTGGAGGCAGCAGATTCTGACTCAGTCATAGACAGCATCATTGGCTCTACAGATGGAAGGGAAATTAGAGGTTATTTAGTCATTTTGAAGATGAGGAAATTAAGGCCTAGAGAGATGAAAAGTGACCTTTCTGAGGTTACCCAGGTAGAAAATGACTTAGCCAGGACCTGAGTCAGGTCTTCAGGTTCCAAATCAAGGGTGCTGAAACTGAGGACCGGCAGAAAGAGCAGAGAAACTCAGCCTCTAGCCCTGCGTCACCCTGAAAGGCTAATGAATGGTTGTTCTTTTTTCAAACCCTACAAGGCTTAAGCCCCACATGGTCTAGTGAAAACACTAGATTTGGAGTTAGGGGGTTTGTGTTTAAATCCCTCCTTTGCTGTATGCTCCACGTGTGGCTTCAGGTGGATCACTGCCCTCTCATGGCCTCAGTTTCCTCATCTGTAAAATGATGGAGTTGGACAGATGAGCTTCAGTTCCAATTTCATGATCCCATGAACTGATGAAAACCATCTTTCCTAAGGCGTGGAGAGCTAACCACACTAATGAAATCAGGTAGTTCATTGCTGATTATAAACCTATCATTAAACCAGCAGAGGAAGACAGTAATTCGATTTCAAGTCAATTCAACAAACATTTCCTAATCACCTACCATGTTACAAGGCACTGAACAAGTCCCTTAACCATAAGCCCAAATTTCCTCTTCTGTAAAATGAAGAGGTTGCCTCTAATGTTCTCTAAGGTCCCCTCCTCCAGCTTTAAAATCTATGCTGCTATGATCATTGGCTATACAAAAACCAAAAACAGGTAATGGTCCCTACCCTCCAGAAGCTTACATTCTACAGGAGGAATGCAACAGATACACGAGTGAGTAAATACGAAATAGATAACCAGTCATAAGAAGATAATTTCAGGAGGGAGAAGGGGGTGCTAATAGCTGGGGAGACAAGGAAAGGCCTGATGTAGGAATCAGGTACTCGGGAGTTTCAGGTTCTCAGCTATAGGACCTGAGCTGTATTTTGAAGGAAGCTTACTTGGCATGACACATACAGGAACCACATGCACAAAGTCATGGAGGTGGGAGATGGAATGTGCATGGGGAGCAGCTAGCAGGCCAGCTGGAATGCAGTGGAGAATGGCAGAAGGCTGCCTCTCCAAGATAGGGAGACAAGAAGGAAGCCTGCAGCTAGGCAGAGGCTTCTGATTCCAACATGAGGCTTCAATACCCAGGCTCCAGTTCCTCACAAGGTTCCACTGCAGAAGCTTAGTACAGATTAGGAAGCTGAAGGCCAATCAGTTGATTCTCTGATCAGGTAACTTTTGAACACTGTGATTTTTTTTTTTTTTTTTTTTGGTTAGGAAATTGGGGTTAAGTGACTTGCCCAAGGTCACACAGCTAATAAGTGTCTGAGGCCAGATTTTGGACTCAGGTCCTCCTGACTCTAGGGCCAATGCTCTATCTACTACGCCACCTAGCTGCCTCTATGGGATCTTTTTTTTTTTTAAGCACTGCAATTTCTTACACTTTTCATTTGCAATACAGGTGTTATTCCCCCAGCCCCCATATGCTACACTTAAGCCAAACTGCTGATTTCATCTCCACAATACCTCTTGAATATGTGCCCTTCTCTCCTCCAACACAGCCACTCCCTAATGCAGGCCCTGGTCATCTTATATCTGGATTATTGCAGTAGCCTGCTGATGGATCTCCCTGTCTGAAGTCTCTCTCCACTCCAATCCCTTTGAACATCCATTATTCCCTGACCTTTGCTCATACTGTTCTCTCTGGAATGGCCTTCCTCTGTCCTGCCCAGCTCAAATGCTATCTCTGCCAGGAAGCCTGCCCTGAGCCTTCCTATTAGTGACAACCTTTTTTCCCCTTTGGAGCTCACAAAGCACTTGGTTTGTATCTCACTAAAGCACTTCTAATATATTGCATATTTGGGTTTGTGTCTTAGCCCCATATACCTGACTGTGAACTCCATGAAGGCAGAAAGTATCTTCTGCAAACTTTCAATTTACCCTGGCATGCAGCACTAGGCTCTGTACTCAATAAGTGCTTAATAAGTGTTTATTCAATGTTAAGTCTGTATATTCTAAACTTTACCCTTCCTAAGCTTACTGGGGTTCCAGTTTGTATAAGAACAGAAGGAGGGCTGGGACATAAACAGATTTCACAACTAGAAGGAGCCAGTAGTGGCAGAAAATTTAGGGAATACAGTTAGTGCTTTTAGCTCAGTATTGGTCAGAGCCTTAAATCCCAAGATTTTAGAATCACAGACTTTAGAATTAAAAGGGATTTTAGAGGTTGCCTAATGTCTAAAGGTGTGCAGGTATTCAGTGGCAGTTCTGGGATTTGAACCCAGATCTTCTGGCTCCAGATCAAATACCTACTGCCCTCTGCACCAAGCTAGGCCTCGATCAAGTTAGAGAATCTGGTGACTGCTTGAGTCCCTGAGGAAATTAAGCTGGGTTCCATTAGGTTGATATCACTGAAGCATTTTGTTTTTCATCTGGTGGGGATCACAGCAGTTAATCCAAATCATTTCTATTCTGCTCATAATGCAGTGAGATATGCTTTGAGCGATTTACCTTGGGCTTTCTATCGTGACAGTTAGTTCTCATTTCCTGAGAACATCCTGAAGTCAATTGAATTCAATTCGGCAAACTGTCTATTAGGAGCCTAATGTGTTCTGGGTGCTAGGGACAGAAAGATGAAATAAGACAAGACACAGACCATACTCTCAGGGAGCTGACAGTCTAATAAGGACTTGAAGTATACACAGATAAGTGTAATGAGAGAGTATATGGAATGAGGGGGACAAAGGAAAAATCCAGACAAACTGGTCTGGGAAAAATGGAAGAGAGAGAGATCTCTTTCCAATGGGCAGAGTCAAGGAAGGCTTCACAGGGATGGGGCACTAGAGTTGAGCTTTGAAGATTGGGAAAACAGAAGAGAAATATTTCAACAGGAAGGAAATAAGCATTTATTAAGCACCTACTATGTACCAGGCAGTGTGTGTTAAGTTGTTTATAAACATTATCTTCATTTGATCCTTCCAAGAACCCTGGGAGGTAGGTATTATTATTATTTCCTTTTTACAGTTGAGGCAACTGAAGCTCAGTTGCTTGCCCAGGGTCACACAGCTAGCAAATGTGTGAGGCCAGATCTGAACTCAAGTTTCCTGACTCTGGGCCAAGGGCTCTATCCACTGCACCATCTGGCTGTTCCTAACAGGCATCAGTTAGGGAAGAAGTGCATTCCTGCCATCACTGGTGGCACATGAATTAATGGTAGAGGGTGGGCAGGATGAAATCAATGGCAGTATAAGGAAGAGTGCTGGTGCTAAAGTGGAAGGACCAGTATTCAAATCCTGACTCTGATACTTACTGCCTGCATGACCTTAACTCTCTTGCTTTCTTTTTGTTTAAAATAAGGGAGTTGGGCTAAATGACCTCTGAGTCCTATTCCACCTTGAAATTTGTGATCTTAGGAATAAGGACCCCAGTCTCCTGGCTCCCATGGTGTATTTGTGAGTACCTTTAGGGCTGATTGCCCCAGGGGGCTAGTCACAGCTCTGCCCCTGTTTCTCTTCTCCCTCCCTTCTTTGCCCCCTCTTTATTCATCATTACAGGCCTCCCAAGACTTAGGTTAGAATGGTGGGATTTGGAGCTCATCGGCACCTTACAGATCATCTAATCCACACCCATCATTGTACAATGGGCAAATTCAGAGTGGTATCAGAATTTGCTCTACATCCAACAGTAAGTCAATGGTAGATCTTGAATTCAAAACCCAGCTTTGGGACAGCTAGGTGGCACAGTGGATAGAGCACCGGCCCTGAAGTCAGGAGGACCTGAGTTCAAACCCAGCCTCAGACACATAACACTCACTATCTGTGTGACCCTGGGCAGGTCACTTAACCCCAATTGCCTCACCCAAAAAATAAATAAATAATAACCAAAAAATAAAAAAATAAACAAACCCTGGCTTCTGACTACAACCTGTTCCCCCCTTCCACTCTACCAAATCTGTTAGTAATCATGGATTTTTACCTAATAATGGATTGAAAGGAGCCCACTCTTAGGATTAGTGTCCATGTCTTCAATCCCCTCTCCCTGGCCCCTGCACTTGTACATACATAGTAGGTCCTCTATCAATATTTGTTGAGCTTAGCCTATGGCTCTAGCCACCCCAATTTAATCCAGTATTCACTGAGTACCTACAATGCACAAAGTCCGGTGTTCATCTGAAGAGAGAATTAGATGGAAAAGACCCAGTCCCTGCCTTCGGTGAGCTCACAGCAGTAATTTTCAGTGGATAGAGCACTGGACTTGAAGTCAGAAAGACCTGGATTCAGATTTTGCCTCATATTTCCTGTCTATGTGACACTAGGCAAGTCATTTAACCTGTCTGTGCCTCAGTTTACTAATCTGTAAAATAAGGGAGTTGGACTTGTTAGGCTCTTTCTTTCTAGCTTTAAATCTATAATAAACAGATTAGGTAAATGAATTTGTCCAATCCAAATCTATAATCTTCTAATCCTATAGTTATGTGGTCTAGTAGGGGGTTAAGACACGGACACATCCACAGGGCTAGAATACAAGGCAGAATTTCAAACAGGGCAGAGAGGAGGGTTATAGGGATGCAGAGGAGTCAAGTGGTGAGATTCAAAGAAGGCTTCAAGCAAGAGGTAGTACCTGAGCCTTGAAGGATGAGAACGATTTCAGTAGACAGAAATGGGGAAAGGAGTGGGAAGACATCACTGAGGGGGGCATAGCTTTTGGTCAGCAAAGGTATGGAGGTAGGAAAGTACAGAATGGTTCAGGAACCAAGTTGTCCAATCAGATTTGAAGTTCAGAGTCTATATGAGGGAGCGGAGAGAAAAATAATTTAGGAAAAAAAACCAGATTGTAGAAGGTCTTGAATACCAGGCTGAGATGTTTGACCTTTATTGAGTATTCTGTGAAGAACCCAATGAAGATTTCTGAGCAGAAAAATTACGTGGCTAGATCTGGGCATGAGAAAAATCAGTCTTGTATTTGTGTGAAGGAAGACTCGAATGAGAGAGAGCAGAGACTAGAAAAACCATCAGGAGGGTATTATTCATCCAGGCCCGGACCGATGGAGATGACAGAACCGATGGGAAAGACACTGAAGGACAAAATTCTCTGCAGCCAGAGTCCCCCCTGGTCTCCATCAATACCGGGAGGCCTAGAAAAAAGATGTTTTTCTAAAGCCTCTCTCTTTTATCTTTGATGGTCATCTCTCTAACTTCCTATCCCTTACCCGTTTGGGCCTATCACTTCTCCTGGTCCTCATCCTCCCCTCCTCCTCCTCCTCAGCTCTAGCTCACAGTACCAACCCCTGGGGTAGGGGTTCCCAGATGAGACATGGGGGGGGGGGGGGGTTAGAACCTGCCAGGCTGGGCTGTAGGCACTTTTAGCATCTGGCTCTTCTTGAGGCGGAAGACGAGACATGGCTCCAACATCTACTAATTGGGTTGTTTTTGCTTTTGTTTTCCAACCTGGTGTAAGTCACTTACTTCTCTGAACCTCAGTTCCCTCATCTGTAAAATGGAGACAATCATACTATCTTCCTCACAGGACTGTTGTGAGAAACACATTCAGATCTTTAATAGGCTTTCAACAAATGCATAGGAGGTGGGCATAGGAAGACTGCCAGTGACTACGGTATGAATTGAAGGACTTCCTGACTCAAAACATCTCTTAGGCCACTCAAAGTACCTGATAAATCCAACATTAAATCTTCGTTCCAGGCCATATTCTCTTAAAAGTTCAAATCCCTCCTGGGACCTGTTATCCTTCATTTATGCCTTATTGCCAATCAATTTATTAGACCATAAGATCATAGGATTTAGAGCAGAGGTGGACCTTAGAGATAATTTAGTCCAAACCCCCCCATTTTATAGACTGAGAAACTGAGACCCAGAGAGCAGAAAAGACCTGCCCAGGATCATCTAGCAAGTTAGTGGCAGAGCCTCAACTAGACCCCAGGTCTGATTTTCTGCCCAGAGCTATCTCCACTACAAGATACTGATTCCACAATTGTGGGCTGAGGGTATATGGTAAGGTATAGCCCCTGCTGGACTCTCAGTATTCTGGGAGGCCAGGCTGCTCATGTAAGGAACTGGGAAGGGGGAAGGAGGGTCTGAAGAAGGCCTCCAGGACTGAGGGTCTCATGCATGCTTTTTTCAAGGTCTAAGTGAAACTTACCCTTTTCCTGTTTCACCTTCTGCCTCTAGAATCGCATGTAACCAGAGGCTTCTATTTGCCTATGGGATCTGGGCTCACTAAGTGCTGGAGGCCTTTAAAAATTACCCACTTAAAGGTGTCTGGCTGTTGGGAAATGAGGGGTTTATTTTTAGTGTTAGCTGAAGAATAATTCATCTAGCCCAGGGTAGAGAGAAAATAAATTGTTCTATTGACATTTATGAATTTATGCATCGGGTGAGAATTAGGAGGAGCAGAGAGAGGTAAAGGAGAGTGGTAATGGGGGGCAGGGGAATTGGGGGGTCAAGGAGAGCAGAAGAGGACAGAAAGCCGTGGAGAGCCCAGTTTGTGTTTACAGAGTTTCTTCTTCTCTAACATCACCCCCTACTTCCCTCCTCCCCCACCAAGTGGGCGTTTTCTGCTAAAGATCTGGAGTTAGAAGCCACATTATGTATTTAAATTCTGCCACCCTGGGCCTGGGGGAGCAAGACCCTGGGTGGCCCCATGCAAGGCTCCGCTGTGACAGGGTAGAGTCTCACACCCACACGTGCATACCAACATGGATCTTTGCCCAGACTCCCACAAAGCATCTGAACCCCTCCTATGTCTATGGTACTTTGCTGACCCTGAGAGGGAGCAGCCCAAGTATCTTCATCTTATAGAAACTGAAGTCCAGAAAACGGGCTTATCCCAGGCCAAAAAACAAAAGCAAAGGAACCCCACCAGGGGACGTTCCAGCCCCAGCTGGAACCTAGACTTCTGCCGCAAGCAGAGCATTGTGATCACTAAGCACCGGCTCCGTGTTCATACACACTCATCCTCAGAAACTCAGCTACATCGTGGGAATTCCCTTTTTCACATTCACACACACACATATGCATAGAAAACCATGCCTGTGACCAAAGTCACACTAAACACAGGCAAAGGAGTCAATCTTATTCAGCTAACCTGACTGTTAATGCGCACCTGCACACAATCACCTCTCTGTCTCTCTCTCATTCACACACACACACACACACACACACACACACATGCGTGCACACCCAAGATGTCTACCTCTCTTCTCTTTCTGTCACACACACACACCTTCAGCAGCTGCTGCACGTGGCTGCTCATTCCTCTGGATTTATCAAGGAAGATAAAATTGCCAGCACAGCCTCCCCATGCTAAACATCCCAGTGCCATAAAATCCTGAAAGCAGTCACTGGTACAAGTGTAACATATTTTCTGAATTAGCCTTACTTAGAAAGGAGCAGTCAAAGCAAGCACAGAGATGGAGCTAGGGCTGCCTTCTTATCCTTCTCATCTTCAATCCTTTCCTCCTTCATCTCCTCTCCTTTCCCTTTCCCTCCCTCTTCTTTCTTTTCCTTTTCTTCTTCTTTCCATTCTTTTTCCTCCTTTTCTTCATTCTTTTTTCTCTTTCTTCTCTTCCTTTCATGTTCTTCCCAACTAGATTCCAGTCCGAAGAGACTGACCCAGGGGGGCTTAAATTAAAGGTTCTCTGTGGAAGACATAGTTTGGATTCGTTGTGTCATTCATGGCCTGGTGGAAGGCCCTTGGTTATAGTAGACAATAGTGTCCACAGTGTAGACATTGTAGTAAACTAAATGTGTGAGGAAGGGGAGGACAGAGATGGGAAAGAGCCCCCTAGACCCAGAGATTGGGAATAGTTTATAATGTAGGAAGGCTTCCATCAATTCAACTTCAGAGGTAAGGTTGAGACCACATGCAAGGAAAGGATAGGCCAGGAGTAAGAGACAGAAATTGGAGGCAGAAGGAGTCTTTGGGGATAACCTGAAGGATCTCCCAGTTCATCCTCATCTCCGATACTTCACCAGATCTGTTCCTGTACAGATAATGAATGACAGCTCCCATTTTTAAGGAGCTCTGTGAGTTGGCAGGACAAGTATCATTATCTGTTTTACAGGTCAAGAAAGTGAGGTCCAAAAAGCTTGGAGGATTTGCACAAGGCCACAGCCTGACACAGCCTGACCTTGAACCCAATCTGCCTCCTGCCTCCTAAGTCCAGGCCTAATCCTTCAGACCATCGTGTCTCCAATTCTTTCTCTTCTTCCCTAGGACTGTCCCTTTGGGGGAGGGGCACAGAAGGTTCTCTAGACTTTCCCATACTCTTAGACTCTCCATACTTTTCCACTGTCTCCAGCCTCTCTGTGTGTCCTTGCTCCCCGTCATTCCCATCTCTGTATTCTGGCTACCCCTTACTCTGTTTCAACTTTGGATGGGACAGACTAGAGATCTGGATTCCCTCCTTTCCTTGCCTGCCCCACCCCAGCAACCTTGTCCTGCTCTCCTTGGCACTGACCTCTTGGGAGGGCACCTCCAGCTAAATAGGCCAGTTTATAGAAGTAGAGGCCTGTAAGACTCTGCCTCAATACACATTCTTCCCAAGTAGCTCTGCCTCATTCCTCCTGTTGAAATCCTGTTTGCCCTCCTGATGCCATCTACCCACACACCCTAAACAGTACAAAATGGCAGATAGTCCTCCCAAATTTTATATGATCTTTATGGTCTAGGAGTTGGGAGTCATTGGTTCATGGCCTAGATTCATCCCTGAAGTCAGTATTCCTCATTCAGCCTCAATTTGTTGAGGAAACAGAATTGACCAGCTAGACCTGTCGAGCGACTAGTTGTGCTTGGGTGGGAGGTGGTGAGTGAAGACTCAAAGATAACTCCTACATGCAAACCTAGCAAACTGAGGAAATGGCGGTGCCCTCGTGTCATGGGGAAGTTCGGTGGATACGTGAGGGAATTTTGTTTTGGGATATGTTGAATTTGAGATACCTGTGGAACCTACAGGTAGAAATGTCAAGCAGGATGTTGGAGTTGTGGAGTATGAGCACTGGAGAAAGATGAGGGATAGATATATTTATTTTAGGAGTCTTCTTCATAGAGAAGATAGTTGAATCCTCAGGCCTGACTCAAGTCCCCCTTCCCCCAGGAAGCCTCCCTTGGCCCATAAACTAGACCAGGGTGGGGAACCTGTGATCTTGAGGCTACATATGGCCCTCTAGGTCCTCAAGTGCAACCTTTTGACTGAATCCAAACTTCACAGAATAAATCCCCTTAATGAAAGGATTTGTTCCATAAAACTTGACTCGGTCAAAGGGCTGCTCTCGAGGACCTGGAAGGCCACATGTGGCCTCAAGGCCGCAGGTTTCCCACCCCTGGACTAGACCAATCTCTGCTTTACTTCAAGCTCTGAACTACAGCCCTTACTCTCTCTGTCCCTTCTTTATTTGGCCCTGAGTAGACTGGGCCATGTGCTTTGTCTTCTTTATTTGTATATGTGTGTATATGTGCTTTGTTTCTCCCAGACTGTGAGATTCTTGAGTACGGGGCTCATGGCTGTTCCTTTTCTGATTCCCCTGGACTGTGATCTCCCCTAGAATAGAACCTGGCTGGGCACCTCCTCTGTCTCTCCCAAACTGTGAGCATCCAGGTCTGTTCCTCTACAGCATGGCTGAACCAAGGGCCTTGTACACAGTGGGTACATAGTAGACACTTGGCCATATTAGTCATTTTGGGGTTGGATTTTTTTTTAAGTCATGTCTAACTCTTCATGACCCTATTCAAGGTTTTCTTGGCAAAGATACTGGAGTGGTTTGCCATTTCCTTCTCTAGGGTCCCCATTTTACACTTGAAGAAACTGAGGCAAACAGAGATTAAATGATGTGCCCAGGATCACATAGCTGATAAGTGTCTGAGGCTAGATTTGAACTCAGGTCCTCCTAATTCCAGACCCTCTCTCTGTGCACTATGGTGTCACCTAGCTGCCACTGCCAAATTAACACTTGATCACTACTAAATATGATATAATAGTCATCACTTGTTCACTATTAAAAGGAGTCTTTATTGCGCAGATTGGATGGGGATGAAAAATCAGCCCTAAAAGAAAAATGGGCGTCCTTGATCCACAAAACAGATAATGAGGACTTAGTTAGTTTGGAGGAAGGAGCCCAGGGTTGAACCCATGGCCTTAGCTCCATCATTTCTCCCTAGAAGAATGTAAGCCTCTTGAGGGCAGGAGCTGTTTTCCTTTTTGTCTCTACATCTCTACTGACCATCACAGGGCCTGATGCCTAGAAGGTACTTAGCAATGCTTGTTGAATTAGATTGAATTGAAATCACTGTGTGACTTGGGGAAAATTGTTCTCTCTGGGCCTTGGTTTCTCCTTATGAAGAAGAAAAAAAGGAACAAGATTCATAGAGTTATAGATTTAGAGTTAGGAGGTACCTCCGAGGTCCTCTGGTTCAACCCCTTCATTTGACACATGAAGAAACTGAGGTCCAGAGAGGAGAAATGACTTGTCTAGGGTCTCATAGGTAGTCAAGAGCAGAGATAGGATTTGAATCCAGTTCCTCTGACTGTATCTAGCCCATTTTCTGCCACACTTTTGCCAAGGTCCCTTCCAACTCTGATGTTCCTTGGCTTTTAGGCAGGAGGACAGATTCATTGAGGAGTTGGGGACAGATTCTGACAGGAGAGGAAAAGGGGCTTCATAGGACTCCAGGAAGCCAATGAGAGGAGCCTAAAGAAGGCGGGAGCCTCCTGCCTGCCAACAGACCCTCCCCTCTGCTCCCATGTCCCAGCCAGAGCCCCTTTGACATTCTCCCTACCCCAAGCCCCAGCAGATTAGCTATTTTCTAATTAGGGAAACAACTGAATATTGAGAAGCGAAATTGCCAAGTCACTAAAAAAATTAAAAAAACCTTGGGAAATTGCAGCAGGACCAGCCCTGTGGCCTCTGGGCCTTGCCTGTCTCTCCCCCTCTTGCCCCTATCCCGCCCCTGGCCTTACAGGACCTCAGTCCTTGAAGAGGCCAGAGAAAGGCAGGCAGGAAAAGAAAGGCCTTTGTACCACTGTGTACCCCCAAACTGCTCAATATCAGGGGACTTGGGCTGGCATCCTGGCTCTCCCGCTTCCTACCCAGGCAAGTCTCTCCTGCCTGTGGGCTGCAAAGGAAGAGGTGAGACTAGCTGACCTCTGTAAGTCTAAGTCTCTGGTTTCCCCAAGAATCTGCCAGCAATCTCCCAGGTTCCTGGCCACAAGTCAACAAGCATTTATTAAGCGCCTACTGTGTGCCAGTCACTGTGACAAGAGCTAGAGATACAAAAAGAGGCAAAAGATAGTCCCTGCCCTCAGTGAGCTTCCAATCTAATGGGAGAGTGTGTACCAACAAGAAATTTATAAGACAGATTGGAGATGATCACAGAGGGAAGTCAGTAGTGTTAAGGAGCACCCTTGTTGACAAAAACTGATTGATTTGAAGCATCTCTGAGGGTTCCTATGCACAGGCAGCCTGTGCAATAGAACAGTCCCTGGGGGTCAGAAGACCTGAGTTCCAATGCATCTCTGCCACCAACTTGCCATATGACCTTGGGCAGACTTCTTTCCCTCTCTGACTCCTCTGGTATAAAAGGGCAATGAACTTGGAGATCTTTTCCATAATGGCGCTGGAAGAACCTTTGAGGTCCAGCCCCCTCATTATGCAAATGAGGAACCAGGAGCCTAAAGAGGTGACTTGTCCAAGGCTACTCAGGTACTAAATCTGGAGGATGGATTTGAACCCTGGGTCTTCTGGCTCCAAATCCAGCTGCTCCACCCAAGCTTTCACTGATTAGCTTCTGGACCCTGGCTGGCAATTCACTTTCCCATTTCCTCATTGCAAGATAAGGATGATTATAATACTTGCAAGACCTGCCTTATAGGACTGTTCTAAGGGAAACTATTTAGAAATAGGACCTGTCATTAAAATGTGGAATCTAGAGGGCTCCCAACTCTCTGATGCTCTGTGTACGTGTTTTCGGTTGGAGGGAATGAGAGCTCTCTCCCCCAACCCACTCCCCCACCACACACTCACAAATCCTCTGCGGTTGGGCCCAGGCCTCTGTCGATGAGCACTAGAGCCCAGGCCCTGGCAGGGTGTCACTGTGGCTCAAAGAGGCTGTAAATACCAGCTCAGTGCCACCCATCAGGGCCACACGGTCAGGAGGCGGGCACATCATGCCAGCTGCACCTGGCACTCAGGATGTGTGTCGCTGTCAGGGGCAGGATGGCTAGAGACGCGTCTTAATGTCACAACCACTGCATGGAGAGAGAGAGAGACAGGAAGGCAGGCTCTCACTTCAAAATTATCTCTGAAATGCAAGCGGGGGGGGGGGGGGGGGGGGATTGATTGAGATTGAGATTGAGATTGGCAGCTGCTGCCAAAGCCATGAGATGGGGCAGAGGTGCTGACCTTCAGTCCTTGTGCATTTCAGTGTCCATGTAGAAGGCAAAGGATGCCCTCCTCCTTCTCTAGCAAAGGCCTCTGTGCTCTCCTTGCTCTCCCTTCCCCAGGCACCAAATGTCCCCTCTTCAGCCCGGATGTACTGCCTCTAATGAGCTACAGCTGTGAACCTCCCAAGGCCCTTCCTACTCTCCTCCCTACCCCCACTCCTACTCCCATCCCCACCCCAGCACCCCAGGCACATAGCTTTCTGACTCAGCATCACTCACTTTCACATCACAGATGTCACCGACTTAGGCACTGGAGAGAAGTCAGAGGGAAGACATAGTAGGGCTGACGTGGGCCAGCATGTGTGATAGTAGGTACTTAATAAATGACTGGCTGACTCAGCTGGTAGCCTGGTGCAGTGGGAAATGTAGTCAGAGGCCCTGGAGCCAGAGGACCTAGGTTCTAATCCCACCTTTGTCACTTACTGCCTGTGTGACCTTGGGTAAGTCACGTAGCTTCCCTGGGTCTCAGTTTCCTCATCTGTAAAATAAAATGGTTGAACGAGATAACCTCTGAGGCCACTTCTAGATCTATGACCTTTTGAATTGGATTATACAAGTGTGTGGCTGTGTGAGTATGTGTGTGTGCACCCACTTACTGGTTTGTGCACATGTATACATGGCAGCTAGGTAGTCAGGAAGATCTCAGTTCAAATCCACCCTCTGATTCTTGTTGTCATTGCTGCTTTTGTCTGTCCTTCATTCTCAAAGAGGGCCATGATGTTAGAAAGGTGATGCAATGACTTGCAAGTAAATTGGATTTAAGTGAGGGAGGGCTATGCAAAGTCACCAGCTGTATGACCCTAAGCAAGTACTTAACCTCTGTTTGCCTCAATTTCTCATCTGTAAAAATGGGGATAATAACAGCACCTACTTTTTAGGGTTATTGTGAGAATCAAATGAGATAATATTTGTAAAGAACTTTGTGAATCCTAAAGCACTATGCAAATGCTAGCTATAATCATCTGACCCAAATCTATAGTGGGATTTTTAAAAAATTAACTGTACAAATATAGAATGGGGGAGGTATAACTAGACAACAGTTCATGGAATAGAAAGAAAAAAATAAAGAGAGAGAGAGAGAAAGCAAGAAAGAAAGAAAGAGAAAGAGAGAGAGAAGGGGAAGAAAGGAAGGAAGGAAGGAAAGAAGGAAGGAAGGAAGGGAGAAAAAGAAAGAAGAAGGTAGGGAAAGAGAAAAAAAGAAAGAGAAAGAAAGAGAGATGGAGAGAGACCGAGAGTCAGAGAGACAGAGAGATCTGGGGGGTTTAGTGGACCAGAGACTCAGAGTGAGCCAGCAGTTTGACTAGAGCTAGTTCAAAGAGCTGCATTGATCTTGGACTACTTCATGAGAGGCATGGATTCCAAATCAAGGACAGTGATTGTCCTGTTCTGTGCTCTGGTCAGGCCATAGCTGGAGCTCAGTTACGGGGCCATACTTTAAAAAATATTGACAAGCTAGAGTGTGTTCAGGGGATGATTTGAAGCCATATGAGCAGCATATGGAACTGGGGATATTAATATGGAGAAAAGACAAGTTGGAGTGAATCTGATCATTGTCTTCATGGAAGACAAGGGGCCGGCTTATCTTGGGTGGGTAGAGTTTGTTGCAGAGACATATTTTAGTTCAATGTAAAGAAAAACCTCCTCACCATCTGAATTACCTAAGAGTGGAAAGGCTACTTCCAACAGAGGCTAGAGAATTGTTTGTTGGCGACATCATGGGTGGGATTCCTTTCCAGGGACAGGAATAGATGTTCTGGGAAGTCCTTTCTAACTCTGAGATGCTGGGATCCTATCTTTTCAGCTTATTCTAGCTGTTCCCCAATACAAACCATATCCTGCTTCAGTCTTATGGGTCTCCTTCCTACTTCCTGTCATGCCTGGCTCATTCATACCTCACAGACCCTGTTCACACTGTTCCTCTTACTGCCCTGAGCCCTCCTCCTCAGCATTCTCCATCATAGACTTTCAGAGGTAGAAGGGGCCTTGGGAAAAACAGCATTAATAGAACACAGCAGTGGAGGACATACAGGGGTTGTTTGACTGTCTGTGGATAGGAGTGGTATAACTGAGTAAAATGATCAAGGAATGAATCAAAAAGAAGGCTCCTAGCCTTTCCAGATGGGTTCTGGGTAACCTGGCCCATGTGGGAAGAGGGAGCAAAAGAGTAAATGGGGGTGATGATAGAGAGCCACTGAGACTCATGAGCATAGGAGTGGCATGACAAAATATGCATGAGAAAGATGATTCTGGTAGCATTATGGAAAATGGATTGGAGCAGTTTGAGAAGGAATGTGGAATTCTTCTTAGGAGTTTATTGTAATAGTTTGGGGAGAGGGGAGAGGTAATGAGAGCTTGTACTAGGGTTGCTGAAGCAGATTGAAGCAAAAATCCTAGGATCATCTATTTAGAGCTGTAAATAAATATATGTATATATGTGTGTGTATGTGTATATATACATATACATATATATACATATGCATACACATATACATATACATATACATATGTAATCCAACCCTCTCATTTTATAGATGTGAAAACTGAGGCCCAGAGAGTTTGCCTAAGGTCACAAAGGGAGTAAGGCTTCAGAAACAATATTGAAACCCAGTTCTTCTGACTCCAAATCTATTGCTCTTTCAAATGTATCAGAATATATTCAAGAGATGTTGCTTAGGTGGAATCAAGAGGACTCATTAATTGGTTGTATATAAGAGGTGAACAGAAAGGGTCACCTCAGTGTCAAGCTTATTGAATCTAATAAAGTGGCATTCAAGTTTTTTTTTTAATTTTTGCCAAATTTCTTAATAACACAACTACTGACACGGGGGCTGAGGGCAACACAGAGTAAGTAACTAAGTGAGCAGAGTCAGGGGAGGTAAATTAAAAGAATTCATTACAACAGACATTTGTTAAGAGGATATATATATATATAATATATATATTATATATAAGACCCTGAAGAATACAAAAATGAAGAACAATTCAATACAGTAAGTATTGATTGAATGCTTACTTAAGCACAAATCTGACCATGTCAGTCCTCTACTCAATAAACTCCAGTAGCTCCCTATTACCTCTAGGATCATATATAATCTCTTCTGTTTGGCCTTTAAATCTCTTGACAGCCTGGCCCTTCCAGACTAATTATGCATTTACTCCCTGAACTTTAGCCAAATTGTCATCTCTATTCTCTATCTCTGTCATCTCTATCACACACAGGATCCCACCTCCTATCTCCCTGTCTTTGCACTGGCCAGCTCCCAAGCCTGGGCTGCACTCTCTCCTTGTCTCCACCTCATAGAGTCTCTTTCTTCCTTTTAGATGCAGGTCAAATACCACCTTCTAAATGAAATCTTTCCTGATTCCCCCTCCCCTACCCCCAGTGCTAATGTCTTTTCCCCCTTTCTTGTATTTAACTGCTTTGTATTTATTTTCTGTCTTAATACACACACGAATTAGCATATTACAAGGAGAAATGTGAGATACAGAAGACTCTAGGAAATGAGAAATAAAGAGCAATATAGGAAATTTGGGGGAGGGAAAGATCACTCTTGATCTGGGTGACAAGTGGGATGATGAGAGAAAGAATGATGGAGGAAAGGACAAGCCAACTGGACCTTGAAGAAAGAAGGAAGGGAATGTATTCCAAGCAGGGGAGATGGACAACCTACCTCTGTCCAGGGAGCATGGGTTATAAAATAAGACTGGAAAAATAGAGAATTGGAGACCATCTTAGAGCTCATCTAGTTCAGTCTTCACATTTTACAGGATAAGGAACTGAGGTCCAGGGAAGGGAAGAAACCTGCCCAGGAAGGCATTTCAGATGATCAAATGCAAAGTATTCTACAGTGTCATGGATCTACCATAGCACAACCACAAGGGGTTCTAACAACCCTTCTGTGTGCAATGCCACCGCCTCCTTGAAACATCCCCTTCCCCAAGTAATGACCTTTCTCACCTTGAAATGACCCTTCTCACTTCGCAGACAGTACCACTTTTTTCTTGCACCTCTCTAATACATTTACCGTGTATTTCTTCCATGAATCTGGGATTTCCTTGGTGTGGGTATTCTCTCCATTCAGATACATATCCCTTCACTCCCATCTTTCCATCTTGTGTGGGTTTCGTCTAAATCTTTCTGTGAATCCTCCATAGATGATGCCATATGATCATGATAGAAGATTTCCACTCTTTAATTTGCTGTTTCATAGATACCAGTGCAATACTTGGATTGTCTATCCATTATCCCTATATAACTGGCCCTCCTCCTTTTCTAGTCCTTAACGTTCTAGATGATGTCTCTTATACCATTCTCTATGCACAAGTCATCATTAGCAATCCGCTACGGTCTATTGACCTCCACCAGATAGCTTTTGGGAAGAAGTATGGGGTAGGAAATAGAGCATCGGACTTGAAAAATCAGAAAGACCTGGTTTTAATCTCCCTCAGACACTAGCTATGTGACTCTAGACAAGTGGCCCTCTCCTGGCCTCAGCTTCCTCATTTGTACAATGGTGAGAATGGACCATATGACTGTTAAGATCTCATCCAGGGGCAGTTGGGTGGTGCAGTGGATGGAGCACTGACCCTGGAGTCAGGAGGACCTGAGTTCAAATCTGACCCTCAGACATATAACACTTACTAGCTGTGTGACCCTGGGCAAGTCATTTAACCCCATTGCCTAGCAAAAAAAAAATCTCATCCAGCTCCAGATCTATGTCCTTAGATCAAATGGAAATAAGAATAGTCCCTACTTCCCAGAGTTGTTGTGAGACATGAATGAAATTATGTATGTAAGGTGTTTTGCAAGTATTAAAGCACTATCTAAATGTGAGTTGTTATTATTTTCATTGTCCTTCGGGTTAGCTAAAAATAGGATTCTTTGGGGATCATAGTGTTCTATGATATTCAGATACATAGCATCACCAGGAGAATAATGGTATTTAAAAGCAGCTTCAGATCACTGGAAACTCTGTGCAATCATATATTTATTATTATTATTTATGTAACATCTTATATCCTTACCATGAGATCCATGAGGGCAGGGACTGTGTTATCTAAACAGTATTGCCCCACTCTCATCCCCTAACAACCGCCACCACCTTGGCCCTGCACAATGCTCTTCCCACAATCAGCACTTGATGTATGACTTTGATAAATTGAATTGTAGGTAGAAACTGTGAGTATGTTTCCATGGGGCAGAAGAGCAAATATATGACCATTACTATTTCTTGCCTAGTGATGGGATTGCTAACCCTTTTCTGCAGGACAAGAACTCCTTCAAAGAAGTTATCAGCCAGACCTCACAGATTCAGAGTAATGAGTCACAAGGACAATCCAAACCAGTGAAAAGTCTAAATGATGGGCTGATTTTCAAAAATGTGCAGTTTTCTTACCATCTAGTCCATATGGAAACTCAAGCTAGAATTGCTTGAGAATTGATAAATTGGGCACAAAAAAAAGAATGATTTTAAACTTAACACTTCCATAATTATAAATGGCTACTTCAGAGATCCTTGAAAGCAACCTCTTTTCTTAACAGCTTAAGCAGACCCTTGCACTAGTTCTCACATGATTTCCTTGATATATCTCTTAGGATCAATCTTGTTTACAATATAAATTTGCAGAACAAGCACTTTTTCTCCCTCAGCTGGAACAGAGGTGAATCAATGGTATTAGAGTGCATAGATTCCCAGGGGGAGAATGCCAGACCTGGAAGGAACCTTACCAGCTCATCCAGTCCCCCCCACCAAGGAAACTGAGGTTCAGGAACGGGAAGAGAGTGGCAAAGCCAGGTCTGGAGCTGCGTCTCCTCATTCTGGGTCCAAGCTCCCTTCCGTGATGCCATACTTCTCCTAAGATCGGAATCTGTGGTTTCCAACTTATTATTATTAATGATTATCTTGATTATAACATTAATAACTGTCATCTTAATAGTGCCTTGTGGTTTATAAAAACGCTTTCCTGACAACAGCCCTGTGAAGCAGAGAGTGAACCTACAGGTGTAATCTCTGTCTGTGTTTGTTATGCATGGGGGGGCTTGGTTGTCACTAAAAGGCAGCCATGGTAGCCAGAGTACAAGCACTTTTTCTCAATCTAATCTCAGTCATAGATTTTCCTTGCCAATATCATATTCACTGCCTAGTTAGAAGATGGAGGGGGTAGGGAATTAAAGAGAGCAAGAAATAAGGGGTAGGTGATATGAAGGTGGGAAGGAAGGAAGAGGAAAAACATGGAGATAGAGATAGAGAAGGGAGGGAGGGAGGAAGGAAGGAAGGAAGGAAGGAAGGAAGGAAGGAAGGAAGGAAGG
>NW_020954598.1:22650396-22662128 GCF_900497805.2 Vombatus ursinus
AGGAAGGAAGGAAGGAAGGAAGGAAGGAAGGAAGGAAGGAAGGAAGGAAGGAAGGAAGGAAGGAAGAGAGGGAGGAAGGAAAGAAAGAAAGTAGGAAGGAAGGAAGAGAGGGAGAGAAGGAGGGAGGAAAGAAGAAAGGAAAGAGGGAGGAATGAAGGAAGGAAGGGAGGGAAGGAGAGAGAGAAGAAAGATAGATTTTGGTGTTTCATTTGTGACTTTCATCCCCAATTGGGTGCTATAATTTACACTGTCATTATTAGGTAACATCTTTCACAGCAAATTTAGCCAACTAGGGAGCAGGTTTCTGTCTTTGCTAATTCTTACTTGGGCTTGAAAAAAGTTGATTTATAATCCCTGCCTGACTGACAGCTTGAAGGCCAAGCAGTTGGGGCATTACAGACTGACTCAACAAGCCAAGGAAATCCTGCCTTGTGCCCCCTTGCCCCCATGTCCTGGGATGGGGGCTCTGGTCCAATTCATCCCTGAAGCAAGTTGATGCGGCTGTACTATTATAAGCAATGTTTCAAAAATGTTAGAAGTCCCTCATGGTGTGGTTTCTGAAATTCCCTCAAAGAGGTCACACCATATGCCCAGAACAGAGCAGCCCTGTGATCACAGCATAATAGAACTTGCTCTGGCTATAGCATGGCTAGTGTAGCCCTAGCATTAGAGAAATCTTCCTCACAGCAGGCACTAAAAAGATGCCGGTTGAATGAAGTGTTGGCTGGATATACAGAACACTGCTGGTCCTACAGGTGCGCAGCAGATGTTTCTCCTACACACGCATGCACAATAATGCTATTGTGGGTGTGCCACAAAATAGATACATACATTGATCTGGATCCTGAAGAGTGGAGAAGAATTTCATTGACCAATTAAGGTACATACGGAAGCATTTAATCTTTTTTTGAATATTGAGACTAGAGATCTACACTTCTGAGATGGCAAACCAAGGTCAGGAATAGCATAGAATCCTGGATGTAGAGCTAGAAAAGCTTGCAAAAAACATCAAATGTAGAAGTGTGCTGAAGCCAGCTCATATTGACTCACAAGAGCTAATTGTTAAATTTTCAGTGTGAACATTTACACCTCCAGAAATCTACAAATGCTTGATGTATTGTTTTGTTGAATGGGACTTGACTTAAGAACATGATGGAGAAAATGTTAACATTGCAGATTAAACTTGAGTGCCATGCAGCTAGGTGGTGCAGTGGATAGAGCTCTGACCTTGGAGTCAGGAGGACCTGAGATCAAATCTGGTCTCAGACACATAACACTTACTAGCTGTGTGACCCTGGCCAAGTCACTTAACCCCAACTGCCTCACCAAAAAAAAAAAAAAAAAAGAGTGCCATGTACATTTTCCCCCTAGAGAGCCAATTGTTAAACATCCACTGATCAAGCACATCATCAATCAAGTTTGCCCCCCTTCACTTTACAAATACAGAAACCGAGGGTCAGAGAGGTCAGATGACTTACTCGGGAAAAGATGGCACAATGTGGGCTAGAAAATAAAATGAATAGGCAGATTTGCATAAGGTCACTAGATGATCTCATCAGTTCCCACAGGTTCAGTGATCACTTCCCAAGCAGATTTTTCAGAGTTTTAACTTAAAAGAAGGCATCTAGGAGGCACAGTGAATAGAGTGCCAGGCCTGGAGTCAGGAGGACCTGAGTTCAAATTTGGCCTCAGACACTTACTAACTGTATGACCCTGGGCAAGTCACTTAACCCTATTTGCCTTAGTTCCTCATCCATAAAAATGAGCTGGAGATGGAAATGCAAACCACTCCAATATCTTAGCCAAGAAAACCCCAAATGGGGGTCATGGAGAGTCAGACACGACTGAAAAAACTCAGCGACAAACTTAAAAGAACTGGTTTTGAGTGTCTTAGCTACTTTCCAGCCAAGTGACCTAGGCAGGTCACTTATCCTCTCTGAGCCTCAGTCTCCTCATCTTTAAAATGGAGCTTATCATGCTTGGAAGTTTTGAGTCTGGAAGTTTTGAGAAATGAAATGAGAATATCACTTAATCAACACGCATTTAAGTGTTAGGCATTGTGCTAAGTACTGGGGATAAAGACAAAGCAAAAAGAGAGTCCCCACCTTCATTTACAGAGCTTACATTGTAATAGGGTGGGGAAAGAGACAAACCATGTAAATCTGAAAATAAAGGATAAGTACAGAAGAGAGGGGAGGTCTCCTAGAACTGGCACTGGAAGAGATTTCAGAAGCTATCTAGTCTGAGCTCCTTCTTTTATAGTCAAAGAAAAGGTCCACGGAGGTTAAAGCATTTCCTCCAGGTCACCTAAGCAGTAAAGGTAGGCTTTGAGCTGAGGCCCTCTGCCTCCAGAGTCTGTGCTTTTACATAAATACAATTGATCATTATTATTATCATCACTACCAGCATTCTGGACCTGGTAACATGACATCAAGAAGAGCGACCTTGGCTTGCCCCGAACTACTTCTCAGGCTCCCATTGGAGCTGGGTATAGAGAGATCTGAGGACCAATTGGGATCAAGCGTACTTGCCAGTGTTCTTATACCAAAATGATGTCATGTGATATCCCGAATCTTGTGCTAGAATTGGAGTCAGAAAGATTTCCTAGTGTAACCAGGGGCAAGTCATGTTTCTATATAGGGTAGAGGAATCAGCACGGGATGATGCTGGAGAATCCAGGCACATATCCTGGCTCTGCTACATGTGGGCCCTTGGGCAAGTCAGGTCCTCTCTCTGGGCCTCGGTTTCCTCATCTGTAAAAGGAGAGGGTTAGATTCAGTGACCTACAAATTTCTCCCCAGCTCCAGTCGGTCAATAAGCATTTATTAAGTGACTTCTGTGTGCCAATCTAGGATCCTCCAACCCCTCTCTGAGCCTCTGTAAAATGGAGATAAAGGCACCTAAAGCTCCAGGATTATTGTAAAACTAGAGTGAGATAATGTACGTAAAGACTTTCACAAGCTTTAAAATGCTGTATCAGTTATTATTCATAGGACTCTAGGGACAAGAGGCAGCTTTCTTGGCTCCTTCAGGTTCCCAGGAAATATTTGCAGACTGAGGCGAAATTGGGTAGCTTGACCAGCATATGCCAGCTCTCTGTCCAGCCCATCCCCGGGAAATCCCTCGGGTGCCACTTGGCATCTGTTTCTAGAGCGTTGGGGTAGGGAGAGGTGGCTCAGATTTGGGCTCCCACTGCTGGGATGGGGAGTGAGCGGAGGAGAAATGGAATCTGAGACTCAGAAAGAATGGCAGAGCTGGAGGAGACTTTGCTGATTATCTCAATTGTAATAATAATACTCTTGGTGAGAGCACTTTATCAACCCTAAATTAATAGAGAAATGTGAGCTGCGATTGTGGTTATTAGCATCATCTAGTCTATCCCTTCATTTTACAGATGAGGAAACTGAGGCCCTAACTGTATTGTTAGGTCCTACTGCCTACACAGAGGGGAGGAGGCTTTCCCAGAGTCACACAATCAGTCAGTGGCAGGCTTAAGCTTTCTGCATTCCCTCACCCTGTTTTGGATGGTAACATGCCGCTTAGAGAGATGTCCCAGACTGGACCATTAACTCCTTATATCAGTGTATTTTTGACTGGTTAATTTGTGCCAGATTATATACATGCTGGAAAATCCCTTTGTATAAAGTCTTGATGGGGACTAAAGCTGTTAAATGATTAAAAATACCACCCTCTCCCCAACACCCCATGAAGTTATATGCACATTATACTGCTTTGTGTTTCACTCCCTCCCCACACTCCTCATTCACTTTCTTCTCCTCCATTCCTCTTCTCCCTTTCTTTCCTTGACCTCTTCTCTCTTCAATTCTTCCCATCCCTTCCTGGCCCCTCCTCTCCTTCTCCCTCCTCCATCCTCCTTTACCCTTCCTCCTTTTCCTTTCTAACCTTCTCTCCCTCCTTTCCTCTCCCTCTCCCACCCCTTTCCATACCCTCCCCAGGAAGGAACAGAGAAATCTGGGCCCTGTCATATCTGGTGAGTTGTAATAATGTGAAGCAACAGGAGTAATGATGAGGTTTGGGGAGGCTGGAATTAATTTGACTGAGCTTCCTGAAAAAGAGGTGCTTGATGATGGTGCAGGTAGTATGGCATCACAGAGGGCACTGGCTTTGGAAATGGCAGATCTTGGCTATCAATCCCCATTTTGACATTTACTTGTTGAGTGACCTTGAGTGAGCCACTCTAATCTCTTTGGATCTCAGTTTCCCCATCTGTAAAATCAAAGAGTTGGGCTAAATTATCTCTTAAGGCCACTTTCAGGTCTAAAAATCCTATGATGCTGTTGTAGAAAGGCCAGACCCTTCCACACATGCATCACCATCTAGAACTTTGGGCTGTTGGGCATTCAGTTCCATCCAAGCCTAGTCAATGTTAATCAAACACTTACCCACATCCGGAAGCCTGTGCTAAGGTGCAAAGCTTAGCTAAAACAAGGTCCTTGCCTTTCAGAAGCTTACAATCTAAGAGAGGCATAAGACACACACAGACATATCTTTAATAAATAGTATTTCATTTTAAGTACACAAGAACATTGGCTTTTGCTTTGGCAGGACCCCTACAGTGCATCTAATGCAACCTCTCATTTTATTGATGTGGAAACAGCCACCGAGTGATTTGCATTAAAGATGGTGATGAGAGAGCTAGAAGCTTTGTGAGGTCCTGGGGGAAATAGCTGGGGTTAGGGATGGAGAAGCTGGCAAGGAAGTGTTTCTGTAGGAGAAAAGGGGAGTCCTTGCATAAAGTCTGGTGTAGTATAAAGAGGCCTAATCCTGGAGCCAGGAGAAATGGGATTTAGAGCAGCTGGCCTCAAAGTGTAGTCCTGGGGGTCTCCAAGACCCTTTCAGGGGGTCCACAAGGTCAAAACTATTTTTATAACAATACTAAATTGTTTTCATTTTTAATATGCTAAATATCGATTAACCTACATAAACAAAAGCTCTTTGAGGGAGTCCTCAAGAATTTTTAGGTGTTACAGGACTCAAAGACCAAAAAATTTGAGAACTGCTGAGTTAGAGACTGACTCTAACTCTCTTTTTTTCTCTTGGTTAGGCAACGGAGTTAAGTGACTTGCCCAGGGTCACACAGCTAGTAAGTATTATGTGTCTGAGGTGGGATTTGAACTCAGGTCCTCCTGAATCTAGGGCCCGCACTCTATCCACTTCACCACCTAGCTGCCCCGCCCTAACTCTTTCTAGCCGTGCATTCTAGCAGGGAACTTTGCTTTTTGTTCAATCTCTGTTTTCTCATTAGAAAATGAGGATAATTAATACTTGCATCGTCCAGCTTAGCTGGGCCCACCTTCCCCAAGGCTGTTGTACTTTGTAACCAGTAGAGCCTACAGCAATGGAAAAAGGTGGAATTGTTCCAAGCACAGGGAAGTTTACAGGTAGAGAAGTATTCAGCCTCTAGTGGGAGCAGTGGTAGAGACAGGCCGGGTATTAGAACATAGGGTAAATAAGAAGGAGGAGAATGGGAAGATGGAGGGAAACACAACTTCCAGGGGGGTCTGTGTGCCTAACACTGTGTCTTGTACCTGGTGAATGCTTAATAAATGCTGTGGGGGTGGATTCTTCCCCAGGAGAGTGAGACAGAAAGCAGGAGCAGTAACCCAGAGACCAAAAGGGGGGACCGTAGAGTCAGAGGCCAAGCCTCAAAGACGCAGACGCTGCTGGGGAGGGGGGAGGTGAGAGGGAGAAGGGAAGGCAGGAACAAACAATATGTTTCTCAGAAAGGAGAGAAAACAAAAGCAGGCAAAGCTGGGGACGAGGGAGGAGAGAGGAAGGGTTTGTTTGCTCTCACTCCCACACTCCAGCTGGCTCATGGGCCCTGCTTCCATTCCACTGCAGTTTCTTCAATGAAGAGAGAAGGATGAGAGATTTTGCTTTTTTTCTTTCCCATCTTGATCTTGAGTAGAAGGGGGATGGCGAAATTCTATGATATGCTTTGGGCCCCACGGTCGCCTCTAAGCTCCCCAAACTATGCAATCCTAATAACAATTTTTAACGTTCATGTATTTAGATGTCACGTCGCCATCACAGGAGGATATAATTTAGAGCTGTAAACAACTTCAGAGATCCTCTAGTTCACCCCCTTAATTTCATAGATGTAGAAACTGAGGCCTAACGGGGAAAGTGACTCACTCAAGGTGACATGAATAGTAAGTGGCAAAGCCCAAGTTTGAACTGAAGTCCTACTATGACTCCCAATCTGGAATTCTTAATATTGTACATATTGTGTACTATCCATAAAACAATATTATAGACTGGAATCTTCAGATCCCTTCCTCTCCGCACTGGATGGAAGAGATGAAAGGAAGGTGCAGGTAGAAAGCAGAACCCCACCAAATATCCCTGCCTTCCTCTCTTCTTGTGCCCTGATCCCAGCTCTACTGTCAAAATATATTGAGTGGCCCTTGCCTCCAGGATACTTTGCCACATTTTTGGGGGGACAGAGAACAATTTTGTGTAAGGCAGGACCTGGTACATTGTAGGTGCTTAATAAATGTTTATTAACTGACTTATTGACTGCCTCCTTGGTCCTTATCAAAGGTGATAAGAAAATTTTTGCTTCTAAAGGCGTCTCCTGGGTATGGATGAGTATAATAGGAATCAAGGATATTGAATACCCCATTACCTTCCTTGGGTGAAATGAAGATTTGAGGACTACAATTCCCAAACTAGTTGGATTTCCAAAGGCTTTTAGAAATGCAGATTCCAAACAACTACCCAGTACTATTTACAGCTATGGAATCATAGAACGGCAGAGCTATGGGAGACTTTAGTATTTGGAATATAGAATGTCAGAGCTGGAAGGGACCTTGGAGATAATAATAGCTTTCATTTATATGGTGCTTTAATGTATTCCTTGCAACAAAACTTTGAGTTAAAAAATATAAATGTTTGCAACCCTATTTTACAAATAAGGATACTGAGGCACAGGCAGTTTTATCAATGTCCTTCCTAAGCTATGATATTAGAGAGGTAGCTGGGCCAGAGAAGAGTTCAGGGTTTCTCTCAACTTCTTATTTCTGGAAGCTCTATTTCTCTTAATGCACCCCAAGAAAATGGTTGCTATATCATGCAGCTGAATTATATTAACCTCCAAATCTTTTTCAGATAAATTGAGTTCACCAATTGTCTCCCCTAGCTTGTACTTATGAAATTGATTTTTTGAACCCATGTATAAGGCCTGAAATTTATCCCTATTGAATTTCTTTTTGTAATCTTAATTCTATTTCTTCTGTTTTTCTACCACCTTGTTTCATATATCCTCCTTATACCCACCAAGCCCTCCCTTGTATGAAAAATTAAAAAGGAGGGGAAAAAAAAGTAATTCAGGAAAACCAACCAACTCAGCAAGCACATGTGACAGTATCTCCCATTTTCATACCCATAGTCCCATGCCTCTTCAAAGAGGACAGGGAGGTGCATTTTCTCAACTCTTTTTCCAGAGCTAAAATTGCTTATTCTAATTACACAACATTCAACTTCAAGGTTTTTTTTATTGTTGTTACTGTTCTTTCCATTTACATTGTGACCATTTTGTATGGTGCTTCCCCATTCTGATTGCTGACTTTGTCATCAATTCATATGTCTTCTCAGGCTTTTCTGAATCCTTCATACTCCTTGTTTCTTTCCTTGTTTTAACATTTCCTTATGTTTACAGACCCTATTTGAGGATTGACTCTAGAGTCAAAGGACCTGGCTTAGAATCCCATCTTTGCCAACTATGTGACCTTGGGCAACCTCCCTGGACCTCAATTTTCTCAGTTATAAGTACAGAAAGTTGGTAGGAAGTAATATACACAATGGGTAAAGCAGTGTCGAGGAAAAGGTCTACAACAATAACCAAAAGAACCCTGAATGCTGCGAAATTATGATGAATTTTGGCCCTAAAGAAGAGATAGAAGAAGACACTTCCCCTTCTCTCTTTGCACACTTGGAGGAGTGTGGACTAGAGATCATATAATGTCAGAATTTTTCAATATGTTGCTTAGTTTAATTGACTTCTCTTTTCAACTGCCTTAAAAAGATTGGCTTTCTGGGAGGGTGTGTGGAAAGAGATATAGTGGGAAGTGTAGGTGATGTAAAAACAAACGATAGTGATAGAAATTTATTTTTTAAAAACTAAAATGAGTATCTTGAAAGCAAAAAAATGAGAGGATTGGCCTGCATGGACTCTGAAGGAGTGGGGAACTTACAGCCCTGAGGCCACATGTGGCCTTTTAGGTCCTTGGGTGCAGCCTTTTGACTGAATTCAAGTTTTATAAAATAAATCTTTTTAGTAAGGGGATTTATTCTGTGAAGTTTGGATTCAGTCAAAGGGCTGCGCTTGAGGACGTAGAGAACCACATGTGGCCTCAAGGTTGCAGGTTCCCTCCCCCTATTCTAGAATCTCTTCCAGTTCTAGATCTGGTACTACTTTGCTTCCAGTTCTTTGCTATGACAAAAAAAAAATGCTGCTCTGACTTTGTGCAGGTGTGTATGTGGGATCTCTCCTTCTGTCTTTACTCTTCTTGGAGTATATGCCTCCTGCCGTGTTTCCTATTAAATGTCATTAATTGAGGCGACCCAGTTTTCTAGTCTATCAGCATCTACTGGGATCCTATCTCTATTCTCCAATGTGCTAGCTTCCCTCCCAACTTTGGGCCACCTGCAAATGTGATGAACGTGCATTCAAAATTGTCCAATTGATTGACAAAAATGTGGGACCAAGTGCAGATCTCTAGGGCACTCTGGTACACACCTTCAAACCACCAAACTAGCCTTGCCCATCAGTAACTCCATGAGTCTAGCCATTCAACCGGCTCTGGATCCATTTAATCATATTATCAATTGGTTTAAAGCTCCTTGTTTTTCCCACAATAACCTTATGAGATATCCATGCAAAATGCTTGGCCAAACTCAAGTAAACTATATCTATTCCATTCCCTTAATCCAGGGGTGGGGAACCTGCAGCCTCCAGGCCAAGTGTGGCCTTCTGGAGCTTTGGATGTGACTTTTTAACTGGGTCCAAGTTTTACAGAACAAATCCTTTTATTTAGGAAGTTTGGATCCTGTGAGGTTTCTTCTGTGAAGTTTGGATTCAGTCAAAAGGCCGCACTTGAGGACCTAGAGCGTCACATGTGGCTTTGATGCCACAGGTTCCCCACCCCTGCCTTTATCTAATAACAATCTAATTGTTATTGTTGTTGAATTGTTTCAGTGCTGTCCAACTCTTTTTGATCTCTTTTGGAGTTCCCTTGGCAAAGATACTGGAGTGGTTTGTCATTTCCTTCTCCAGATCATTTTACAGATGAGGAAACTGAGGCAAACAGGATTAAGTGATGTGCCCAGGCCTGCACAGCTAGTAAGTGTCTGAGGCCAGATCTGAACTCAGGAAGACGAGTCTTTCTGACTCCAGGCCTGCCACTCTATGCACTATGGTGCCACTTAGGGCCCTATCAATTTAATATCCCTGTCAAAAAAGGTAAATAAGGATAGCTGGCCATCACCTATTCTTGATGAAACCATGCTAGTTCTTCCTCTTCTATGTTCATTAACCATCCATTTAATGATTGTTCATGATAACCACCTCTTCCATTCTAGAAGTGTCACACTAATGGAAGTCAAACTCACTGGCCTGTAGTTTGCATTTCCCCTTTTTGAAAATCACAAAATTTAAGATGGCAGAGTAAAAGCAGTGATTTGCTTGAGCTCTCCCCCAAATCCCTCCAAATACCTGTAAAAAATGGTCTAAACAAGTTCTAAAGCAGCAGAACCCACAAAAAGACAGAGTGAAACAAATTTCCAGCCCAAGACAACCTGGATGGTTGATCGGAATGGTATATCACGCCGGGTGGGGAGAAGAGCGCAGTTCGGCGTGGGTGCGCAGTCCACAGCGAACCTGGAGCAGGCCTCAGAGGACTGGATTGCAGGCAGCTGTGGCAGTTTCCAGACTTCTCAACCCATGAACGCCAAAGATAGATTAGAAGGTCAGTGGGAAAAGTCTGTTTCTACAGTGCTGAGAGAGAAGCACAGTGGGGTTCCAGCCTCTGGACTTCGGCTGCTTCCTGAGCTTCCGGCCCACAGACTGAGGGGGAATCGAGTGGCTGATCAGAGGGGGATTGCAGGGATCTCTCTGCTGGTGCAGGATTCTCTTGCTTTGCCCGTGCTTGCATCTGGGTCACAGTTCTGGGAGGTGGTCCTGGGGCAAGGAGGAGCGCTGGCGTGGTGGAGCTTATAGTGACTGTGGAGAGAAAACCCTCCGCACAGTTCCAAAACAGAAGAGAAGAGTGCTCATAGACCAGAGCCCAGGCCAGGAAAGGAGTAAATACCTTGTTCTTGATCATAGCACCTTGGAAGAACTGAAAATTTACAAGTCCCTAGAATTATCTCTGAAAACAGCTGCACAAAACCTCTGAAGCTTGGGACAGTACATTCTCCACACTGGAAACAGACTCCTACCTTAACAAAGAGTTTATAACTCAAGTAATTGGCTGAGATCATGAGCAAGCAGTGCAAAAAGAGTCAGACTATATTATCTTACTTTGGTGACAAAGAAGATCAAAACATACAACCAGAAGAAGACAATGAAGCCAAAGCTCCTACATCCAAAGCCTCCAAGAAAAATATGAGCTCAAAAAGGATTTTGAGAAGCAAGTAAGAGAAGTAGAGGAAAAACTGAGAGTGATGCTAAAGGAGACCCAAGAAAATACTGAAGAAAGTAACACCTTAAAAAATAGCCTAACCCAAATGGGAAAAGAGGTCCAAAAAGCCAATGAGGAGAAGAATGCCCTAAAAAGCAAAATTGGCCAAATGGAAAAGGAAGTCCGAAAGCTTACTGAAGAAAATATTTCCTTAAAAATTAGAATGGAGAAATTGTAAGCTAGTGACAACTTGAGGAATCAAGGCACTGTAACACTAATCCAAAGGAATGAAAAAATACAAGAGAATGTGAAATATCTCATTGGAAAAACAACTGACCTGGAAAACAGATCCAGGAGAGAGAACTTAAAAATTATTGTACTATGTGAAAGCCATGATCAAAAAAATAGCCTAGACATTATCTTTCAAGAAATTATCAAGGGAAACTGCCTTGATATTTTAGAACCAGAGGGCAAAATAGAAATTGAAAGAATCCACCGATCACCTCCTGAAAGAGATCCCCAAAGGAAAACTCCTAGGAATGTTGTAGCCAAATTCCAGAATTCCCAGGTCAAGGAGAAGATACTGCAAGTAGCCAGAAGGAAAAAATTTAAGTATTGTGGAAACACAATCAGGATAACACAAGATTTAGCAGCTTCTACATTAAGGGTCCAGAGGGTATGGAGTATGATATTCCAGAGGGCAAAGGAGATAGGACTACAACCTAGAATCACTTACCCAGCAAAATTAAGTATAATCCTTCAGGGTAAAAAAAAAGTCACTCAATGAAATAGGGGACTTCCAAGCATTCTTGTGGAAAAGACCAGAGCTGAAGAGAAAATTTGACCTTCAAATACAAGACTCAAGCAAAACATGGAAGAAGTAAACAGGAAAGAGAAATCATAGGAGACTTATTAAGGTTGAACTGTTTACATTCCTGCAGGGAAAGATGATATTTGTAACTCATGAGTCCTTTGTCAGTATTAGGGTAGTGGGAGGGAAAAAATTATATGTAAGTATAGATAGATAGATAGATAGATAGATAGATAGATAGATAGATAGATAGATAGATAGATAGATAGATAGATAGA
>NW_020954598.1:22662138-22665024 GCF_900497805.2 Vombatus ursinus
AGATAGATAGATAGATAGATAGATAGATAGATAGATAGATAGATAGAGGGCACAGGGTGAGTTGAAGATGAAGGGGTGATATCTGAAAAATAAAATTAAGGGGTGAGAGAGGATTATACTGGGAGAAGAAGAAAGGGAGAAGTAGAATGAGGTAAAATATCTCACATGAGACAGACAAGAAAAGGCTTTTACAGTGGAGGGGAAATGGGGGAAGGTGAGAGGGAATGAGTGAATCTTATTCTCATAGGATTTGGCTTAAGGAGGGAATAACATACACAAGGGGGTATGGAAATCTATCTTACCCTACAGGAAAATAAGGGGGGAAGTGGGGAAGGGGACAAGGGAGCAGGGGGTTGATAGAGGGGAGAGCAGATGGGGGGAGGGAATAATCAAAAGTAAACACTTCTGAGGAGGGACAGGGTCAAAAGAGAGAGTAGAATAAATGGGGGGTAGGATAGGATGAAGGGAAATATACTTAGTTTTTCACAACAGGACTACTACGGAAGTGTTTTGCATGACTACACATCTATAACCTGTACCGAGATGCTTGCCTTTTCAATGAGGGTGGGTGGGGAGGGAGGAAGGGAGAAAATTTGTAACCCAAAGTTTTAAAAACACATGTTAAAAATTAAAAAATGAAAATAAAAAATATCACAACATTTACCTTTGTCTAGTGCTACAATACCATCCCTGACAGTGGCTGGACAATCATCAAGGACAGCGAAGGGCCTTCTTACAGTCTTCTTACTTATCATGGACACCAACTCCCAGTTTGTCATTTTTTTCTGTCACTTCCAATGCAAAGCTTATTCACCCTAGCAGAGGAAACACAAGCAAAGTAAGAGGTGAGCAGCTCGGTCTCCTTCCTTTGTTTGGCCATTATCATCTCATCCCCCCCAAAAAAGTGGTCTGATCCTTTCTTTGATCTTTCTTTTTTGCCCAGCCTAGCTAGAAAAGGCTCTTTCTGTCTTCCTCAGCTCTGCCTGACATCCTCAGCTCATTCTGAGCTCCAGCGCTCCTGACACTATTTTTACAAGACTGTACCTTATCTTTTTAAAATGTAAGTTGGTTGGGGAATGCTCTGAGCATCCACATCAGTCACTTCTGACAACACCTATTTTTTCTCCTGGTTGGGATTATTTCCTTTTCTGTCTTTAGAATTTCATTTTGGAAAGTATCCCATCTCTCTGCAGCTGACTTCCTCGGTACATTTTTAGTCCAGGAATCCTATTGTCCTTTCTCTGAACCATTTGAAATCTGCTTTCCTAAAATCTGGTACCTGTAGGATCATATACAAAATCCTCTGCTTGGTGTTCAAAGCTGTTTATAACCTATCTTCCCCCTACCTTTCCAGTCTTCTCACATCTTACTCCCTAACATGTACTCTTCCATCCAGGGTCCCTGGCCTCCTGGCTGCTCCATAAATAAAACACTCTATCTCTCAGCCTCGGGCCCACAAGGCCTGGAATGGTCTCCCTCCTCATCTTTACCTCCTGATTTCTCTGGCTTCCTTTAAGTCCCAACTAAAATTCCATCTTCTACAGAATGTCTTTCCCAACCCCTCTTAATTCCAGTGCCTTCCCTATGACATTTATTTCCTATTTATACTATCGATATTTTATAATATATAATCTGCATATAATACATAATAATTATATTATAATATAATTTATAATAAATATAATTTTATGTTTATACTATTTATAGCTTATTTGTATGTATTTGTTTCCTCCCCCATTTGATTGTAAATTCCTTGAGGGCAGGCACTGTCTTTTGCCTCTTTTTGTATCCCTAACATTTAGCACAGTGCCTGGCAAATAGCAGGTGCTTCATAAATGTTTTTTGACTAACTGACTCACTGTCAGACTATACCTGGATTTTCTCTCCTTTGTCACAAAAATCTAAAAGGAAATAGTCACTTCCCCCCTGCCCCAAGGTTCCTGTCATTTTTGACCCAGAAACTAGTTTCTTCTTGTAGGTGAGAATCAGGTCCAAAGTAGACTTTCCTCCTTGTTGGTCATTTGATCTTTTGTAGGATCACATGAAGTCAAGCTCCTATTAGTTTCTCTCCTTTGGATTAAGAGAAGTGTCATAAATGTCTGGATAACTGAAGTCTCCCCTCACTACTCTGGCATGCCACTGTGCCAGGTTTGTGTTGGTTCATGAACTTAGCAATTTCTTCTTTTGATCCATGTAATCTGCAATATTCTCTAATACAAAATCACTTCTGTTTTCATTTTCTCCCTCTCAATCTTCACCCAAATGTTCTTCATGCTTTCCCCTTAGGCTCCTAGTTTTCCTCATATGAATATACTTTAATATATAATGCTACCACACTCCCCCTTTTACCTATCCTGCTTCTTTTAAAAATCTATACCCATCCAAAGCCACATTCTTTTAGGTCAATTTTGCCTCATTTCATTGGGATCTCTGGTTCTTCTTCCTTGTTGCCTAAACTTTGGGCAATTGTGTATAGAAATTTGAAGGTTTTTTTTCTTGGTTTTACTACTGGAGCATAGGTTAGAGGTTTTAACAACAATAACCACACACACACACACACACACACACACACACACACACACACACATGATGTGACTCCTTTTCTCCTTTTCTCCTCCCTGGCTCCCAGTTCCTAGGGAGAACCTGATGGAGGGCAATGGGCCAATGCCAAAGATTTTTGCTGCTTACTGGTTTTGAAATATAGTTTAAGTTGGGAAATATTGGTCTAGTTCAGTTGTCTCATTTTATAGAAGCAGAAACTGAGATCCAGAAAGTGAAAAAAGACTTGCCAACGTAGATTGTAAGGTTATAGAAGAATGACCCAGACTTGCTCTTCTCACCTAAAATCTTCCAGACCACCATGGTTTACTGGGGGGGGGGGGGGGG
>NW_020954598.1:22665124-22670124 GCF_900497805.2 Vombatus ursinus
AATCAAAGAAATTCTCCATAAGCTCCTTCCTCTGCCCTATTCCACACCTCTCCGTCATCCCCCATTCTCTCATCCTTTGCTTCTATCTCTGAGTAATAGATGACTCTTCTCCTTGTCAAGGCCAATTCTTCTACTTGGGCCCTTGATCACATACCCTTTCATCTCCTCTGGGAGTCTGCCCCTTACTTTATTCCTTCTCTTTCAGTCTTAAATCTCTTATCTACTGGGTCCTTCCCTGCTGCCTACAAACATGCCCTAATTTCTCTCGTGTTTTAAAAGAAAGAAAGAAGAGAAAGCCTTTGCTTGTCCCTGCTGTCCCCTCATGTTATCATCCTTTTTTATTTTTTTTACCTCTTTCATAGCCAAACCCTTAAACAAAGTTGTCTGAACTTCTTGCCTTGGCTTCCTTGGCTTCCTTACCTGCCTTTCCCTTCTCTGTGTCCTGTCATCTTGTTTCTGATTCTACAAACTGCTCCCTTCAAAGTCACCCTTATGAGCTAAAGCTATACCCCATCTTTGAATTTCTACATTCATATTACCTTCTATTTTTTGTGCCGTTCCCCAATTTCCCACCTCCCTACGTAAGTGTTATCTTCCCAGTCCTTTACATATCTACTAAAATCCTCCTTTTAAGTCACAAGTCTGACCATGTTATCTACCCCTGCTCAAAAACTCTCAGTGGCTCCCTATTGCCACCAAAATAAATAGGAACTCCTCAGCCTGGCATTTCAGGACCTTCACAATCTAGCTCCAACCAATCTTTTCAGTCTTATTTTAAGCTGCTTCCCTTCAGAAACTCTTAGCTCCATCTGCACCCCAAACTCCACACATCATCCCCCACCTCTGGGCATCAGCATAGGCTAGCCCTCTTTACTAGAATGTACTCTTTCCTCACCTAGGCCTTTCAGAATTCTTATCTGACTTCAAGGTCTAGTTCAGATGGTATTCTCTCCGTGAAGCCTTCCCCCATCTCTTGCTCAAAGTATTTCTCACTCTCCTGGATTTTTCTAGAGCACTTTCTATGTCTCCTTTGCCCTATCACATCCTACCTTATACTCTTCTGTGTACATGTCTCTTAACTGCCTCTGTAAAATTGTCTTTTATAGTCTATTTTATGGAGTATATATAGACTGTTTTACAGAGAACTCACATAAGGCAAGTGCTCACATGGTGGTCAGAAGCAGCAAAACAAGGACACCCTCAAAGTCTCTCTGAAAAACTTCGGAATTAATTTTGTGACATGGGAGACACTGGCACAGGACCACCCAGCATGCCATGCCCTCATCAGAGAAGGTGCTGTGCTCTATGAGCAAAGCAGAACTGAAGTAGCTCAAAAGAAATTCAAGATGCACAAATTTAAAGAATTCACCTCAGATGTTCCCATGGACTATTTGTGCCTGACCTGTGGTAGCACATCACTGCACACAGTACTCCTCCTGCCCTCTGGGACCAAGCAGTGGGGAAAGGCCCAAGTCAACAAGCAGTCATGGAAAAGAAACTGGCGTATGCTGTGTGTAGCGATGCCATTTGCCAGGCTGGAGTGGAGAGTACATGTAAGGGAAAAGGGGGAGAGAAGGGTAAGAGAAATGTAGGATGGTTATCTTCCTCAACCTGGAAGTTTTACCAATTGGAAAATCCAGCCCAAGAGCTTACTGATGATACCTGTGGTCATCCAGGGCCAGGTGGCAGCACTGTGGATGCTCAGAGTCAGCAGCACTGCTTGTGGAAGAATGGCAAGGTCACTCCCAGACTGCATCCCTCTTGCACACACAGATGCCTGTTTATCTGGGAAAGCAAAAAGCCAGTGACATTTCTGTCCCACCTTGGCCTCTCTTGTAGTCTGACCCTCATCCTGGGGTCAGACTTGTTGGACTTAGGACTGCAGTTGAACTAGGCTAAACCATGGGACACTAACTCTTTTCCCTTCACCTCCTTCAGCCAGCCTTCTTTAACACCAGTCCTTACCAGGTCCCCTCCACCATAGGCCTGCCTCATTTTTTTTCTTTAAGTCTCGGAACCTTGGTACCAGAAGGGGCCTCATCTCGTCTCTCTGGTACTTGAGCTGAAATCCTTGTTACAATATCCCCAATAATGTCCCCCAATATCCCCAATGTCCCAGTGGTTGGCCAGCCTTGAAGATCTCCATTGATGGAGAACTCACTACCTAGCAAAGCAATCCTTTGTACTTTGGGACAGTTTTACTGATTCAGACTTATCTAGCCAAACAAAATCTGCCTCACTGACGCCCCTCCCCCCAAGTTCCTCTGCCTGCCCTCTGGGACCAAGTAAAACAAATTTCTTACAGTCCTCCCCACCCTGATTTAACACTGGTTAAAGTTTTGGCTCTAGCTCTGACGATGGACGGACGAAATGAATGCAGGGTGCAGAATTTCCATCGTTTTAAAGTCAGCTTGGAAATTCACATCTGCTGGGGCAGCTAGGTGGCGCAGGGGACACACTTACTAGCTGTGTGACCCTGGGCAAGTCACTTAACCCCAACTGCCTAAAAAATAAAAAGAAAAAAAAAGAAAATTCACATCTGTTTTGAAGAAAGGCAGGCAGACCGCCCGGGAATTGGCGGTGCTGATTGAGATTTACTTGGGGCACCGGGACCGAGCCGGCTCGGAAGCCAGGGCAGCGGCGGCAGCACCTTGGAGAGACGGCAGCCTGACAGCTGAAAGGCTGTGGGAGAAGACAGCCCGGGGGAGCCAGCCGGTGGGAGTCTGGGCGCTCCCAGCCCGCCCTATTGTTTCCCCGAGGGTTTGTGTTTTTAAAAAAGAGATTAAGCATTTTTATGACACGGGCTTTACAACGGTAATTTCCTCCATTCTAATTCTGTGAATGCACGTTTTTACACTAATTGCATAATTAGACGTAATGTACTAATTGCTGTAATGGATGATAGTCAACTAAACTTTAACTTTTAAAAAACAAGAAAGCGGCAGCCTGGAAGGGGGCGGGGCGGGAAGTGGTTTAGTGCGGGTCCGGTGTACTGAGTCTTTCGCAATTCATCCACCTCCAGGGAAGCCTCCGCCTACCGGGCCGCGCTCTCTGGTACCGGCCTCCTGCCCACCCAAGCTCATCTCTTTCTTAATCCTTCCCATCGTTTGAAATCCAGCTTAAGGCCCACCTCTTCCTAGAAGCCTTCCTTGATCACCTTGTCCTGAAACCTTTCTGTCTGTCTCTAGCTTTGTCTCTCTCTGTGTTCTTCTCTTTCTCTGGATTTCTGTCTTTTTCTCGCTGTATCAGTCTTTCTGTGTTTCTCTCTCTCTACCCCGCCCCACCCCACCCCACCCCCAGCCTGGGGTGGAGAGAACATGTAAGGGAAAAGGGGGAGAAAAGGGTAGGAGAAATGTAGGATGGTTATCTTCCTCAACCTGGAAGTTTCACCAATTGGAAGAATGCAGTCCAAGAGCTTGCTGATGGTGTCTGTGGTCGTCCAGGGCCAGGTGGCAGCACTGTGGATGCTCAGAGTCAGCAGCACTGCTTGTGGAAGAAAGGAGAGGTCACCCCCAGACCGCATCCCTCTTGCACACCTTGGCCTCTCTTGTAGTCTGACCCTCATCCTGGGGTCAGACTAGTTGGACTTAGGACTGCAGCTGTAGTCTGAAGGGGCCTAATCAATCAAACAATATGTCTGTTATGGGTCAGGTCTTGGGAATAGAAATCCAAATGTGGGATAGTCCCTACCCTCAAAGGGTTTACTTTCTCACAGAGGGGCATACAGAGATGCATATAGGAGGGTAGGGGCCGAGTTAAGGGGAGTTTCAGTCTAAACAACAAGAAGTCACAGGGATTGTGAGTGGGATGAAATTGATACCTGCTGTACAGTAGCCATGATAATATTGATTTGATCATTGTTACCAGAGTAAGAGCAAGACATGGGGGTGGGGGAGAGACATGGAGGTGTACACAGTGACAAGGCAGATGCCTAGGCTAGCTAAGCACAGGTGTCCTGGTGGATGGCTTACTAGGATGGGAAACCAGGTCTAGAAGTGGCCAGAGAGAGTGGATTTTCTTTCACTCATCAGTCAGGACAGGGCAGCCCCAGAGCACAGTCCCAAAGAGGACACTTAGGAACTCATTCTTACTTTATGCCAGAAGAAACTGAGGGCCGGAGAGGGGAAAATAGCTTGCCCAGACTCACACAGGTGGTGTTAAGAGAGCCAGGATTCAAATCCAAGTGCTCTGAATCCAAAGCCAGTGTGCTCTTTCCACAGTATCATTCTGCTCCTCCCCAGTGGGAAGCACGTGACTTTGCACATAGTAGTTGCTTCATCAGTTCTGAATGAAGTTAAGTAGAGTTGCCTTTTGTAGCTCTCAGCACTGGATGCAGCTTGTCTTACACTTCACTGTGGTTATGTAGCATTAATATTTGGGAAAACCCAAGAGATGTTACTGATATTGCTGCTGTTTCCTGAACTCGATCGCCTACATTCACACAAGCCACCCTCCACACCTGGAATGCACTCCTTCTTCATCTCTGCCTATCGGAATCCTTTTTATCCTTCAAGGCTCAGATCAAGGGCCACCCCCACCCCCACCCCTTTGGTTGTGAGCACCTTCTCCCTCCTCCATTTTACTCCTACTAAGCTTTATCTGTGTACACATTGTATCCCTTCAGTAAGATGTAATCTCCTTGAGGGCAGGGACCATTTCCTTTTTGTCTTTAAATACCTAGTGCCTACACAGTCCCTGTCTCTGTGACTTTATTAAGTTGATGTTTAACAAATTTTTAAAAATTAAACGGATGTTGAATTTTCAGGTTAAAGAAGAGTTTGGATAAATCCATGGGATTGATCAATCCCTAACCATTATAGGTATTTTAGACAGATTAACCTGGAGGAAATGTGTCCAAAAAGTCAAACCCTTGGACCTAAATCAGAATCAGCACTCCAGTTGGAGAGTCAGAAAAAGAGGGTGAGGAAGAGTGGAAGAGAGAAGGAAAGAGAAAGACAGGACAGGGGTGGCTGCTCTTATATGGGAATTAACTGCTGGTC
>NW_020954598.1:22675124-22698789 GCF_900497805.2 Vombatus ursinus
TAAGAAAATGCACACTATTGGGGGCAGCTAGGTGGCACCATAATGCACAAAGCAATGGGCCTGGAGTCAGGAAGACCTGAGTTCAAATCTCGCCTCAGACACTTAACTAGCTATGTGACCTTGGGCAAGTCACTTAACTTCTGTCTGCCTCAGTTTCCTCATCTGTAAAAATGAACTGTAAAAGAAAATGTCAGCACCGGCCCTGAAGTCAGGAGGACCTGAGTTCAAATTCGGCCTCAGACCAAACAGTTGACACTTACTAGCTGTGTGACCCTGGGCAAGTCACTTAACCCCAATTGCCAAGAACAAACAAACAAAAAAAAAATGGCAAACAACTTCAGTATCTTTGCCTAGAAAACCCCAAATGAGGTCATAAAGAGTCAAACATGGCTGAAAAGACTGAACAACAGCAACAACATACTATTATGAGAGAGGCTGCATGATTCGAGAGAAAGTATACTGCATTTGGAGTCAGAAGACCCAGGTTCAAATCTTGACTCTGCGACTTACTCCCTGGGTGATCTTGGGCATGTCCTTTTACCTCTATATTTATTTTTCTCTTCTCTGAAAGGAGGGAATTAGAGTAGGTGATCTCTAAGGCCCTTTGCCACTCTCCATCTGGGATTTCATGATTATTATCAACTGGATCAAAACATAATTCAGAAGGAAACCGTGTTACAACATACATGTATGTATCAAGTTTCCCTTTTCTCTCCCTCCCCAAATCCTTTACGTAGAATAGTGCTAAGCCATACCTTTGTGTATATATAATATATTCCAAAGACAAATCAAACTGGTTTCGTTGTTATCTACTGCTTTTATGCCATTAATCAAATTATTGCAAAAGCTGTGGGAGCAGGATTCTAGACCGTTGACCCTAAGAAGTGGAAGGGCCCTAAGAGCACAGAACATACAATGTCAGAGCTGGAAGGACACTTAGAATGCACAACATACCATGTCAGAAAGGGATAAGAGATCATCTAGTCTAATTCCATCATTTTGCAGATGAGGAAATAGAAACCAAGGAGGAAGGAATTTACTGACCCAAGAGCACATTAGGAACAAAGTCAAGACCTGAATCCAGGTTCCCTGGGCTAATTCTACTATGCCTCCCTGTCTGTAAAGAATGGAAAAGAAGTGTGGCCTGGGGAAATCATTTGTATCCTGGGGATAAAGCCTCTACCAAATCTGTGTCCTTCCCAAAGAAAGCTCTTGGCATCTCTGCGGATCCTAGCCTTCCTGATCCCTTGTTCCTCTCTCACCACATGCCCTTTGAATTAATAAACTGTTAATCAGTTTAAATGTTTCCAGGTCATTTCCTTCAGAGCAGGCAGGCAGCCAGGCAGGTGGGTGCTGAGCTGAAGGCACTTTGTGGCTGTGCCCTTCAAAGGCCCACCCAACTGGAAGCCTAGTGGAGCAGGCCCTTAATAACTCAGAGGCTGCTGAGGAAAGTGACTCCTGGGGAGCCAGGCCTCTGCCTGCTCCTGTCCTGGAGCCACCACCTGTCTTGGTTGCTTGTCCCTCACCACCACCACCCCTTGCCAAAAAAAAAAAAAAAAAAAAAAAGGTTTTTAAAAACCCAAAACGTGCCATGCCAGATTATGGGCTGCTAGGTTGTTAGAGCTAGAATTTAAAGAAGAAAAGTTGAAAGAAGAGGGTAGGTAGGGATAGGGCAAGGCCTAAACCAAAACATCCTTCTCATTAACTTGCTAATCTGTTTCATCATTGAGGGCAGAAGCCTAAGTGGCTGAAATTCAATAGAAAGGCTTTCAAGGATATTTCTTCAGAACCCCCCTGGATTCTCAGGAACCCTTTTTTTTTTTCTTGGAAGGAGAAAAAAGAATAGAGTCAGAGGTTGGGGCCAGACCAGGGGCCAGGATGACAGATTTGTAGGGACAAGAGGACTGATTGAGCTTGAAAATCTGCCTCTTGTTGTGGAAGGCAGAACATGGTGTCTCAGAGTTGCCATGGCCCTTAGAACATTGACTTGCTCATGGTCACATGGCTAGTAAGTTTCATGGAGACAATGTGCACTCAACTCTCCTGACTCCAGATCCATCCCTCTGTACACCAGGGAACACCAGCGGCCAAGTTTTGTTGGGGGAGAGTGTGGACCTGTTCTTCCTCTGTCTCCCAGAATGAGGGGGATCAGGAGGACTCAGGGAAAAGCTTGCGGTTTGATAAGTGGCATGACTACCCCCCCCTCCTCTGGGGCTGTCATTTGAAACTCCTGAAACTCCTGTCTCTATAGTCACAACATTGACCATCATCTAATGAAGCAGTTTCATCTTCCTGAGCGCAACTAGGATTGCGCCTGCTTGACTTTCTCCCCCTCTTCCTCTCCACCACTTTCTCTCCCTCCCTCCTTCCATCTCTTGATCTCATTCTCACTCTCCGTCCCTCCTCCTTGCTTCCTCTTCTTCCTTCTTCCCTTCACCCTCCTCCTTTTCCTCCTCTTCCCACTTTTCTTCCCCCTTCTCTCCATTTTCCTCCCTCTTCCTCCTCGCCCTTCCTCCTTACTTTTCCGTTTCCCTTTTCTTCCTCCTTTTGTCTCCTTCCCATCCCCCTCCCTCTTCCTTTCCCTCCTTCCATCCTCCTCCTCCCCCTTCTCATGCCCCTCCTCTTCTCCTTATCCCTTCCTTCCACATCCTCGCTTCTCCCCACCTTCCTTCTCTCCTCCCTCTCCCCAACTTCCTCCTCTCTTTACTTTCTCCCTCCCTCCTCCTCACTCCCTCTTTCCTCCTCCTCACATCCCTTCCCTCCTCCTCATTCTTCCCTCCCTCCTTCTCCTCCCCTCTCCCTCCTCCTCACTTCCCCTTTCCTCCTCTTCCCTCTCCCCTCCTTCCTTCTCCTTTCTCCTCCTTTCCTTTTCATTCCTTCTCCACCTCCTAACTCCCCCTCCCTCCTCCTCACTCCTCCAACTTCCTCAGTCCCCCCATCTTCCTCACTCCCTCTCCCTCTTTCCCTCTTCCCCTCCTTTCCCCTCCTGTCTCCCCCCTCCCCTCCCCTCCTTTCCTCCCTCCTCCCCCTTCCCTTCTCTCCCCCTCAGACAAAGCCCAGCCTTCTCCCTCAGGAGAGTCTGCTCTGGGCACTGCCTCTCCCTGCCTTGTCTCTAATTAGCACCTCAAAGCTGCAGGTAATTGCCTCAGTAAAAAGACCACTTTTAAAGTGGCAGGAGCATCCATGGGTTTAAGTTGTTATTGTTGTGGAATTTTTTTTAGTTTCGCTAATGAACCTTCCGGGTAGAGGAGAAAGCTCAGGGCACGCAGCAGTAGCTGCCGCAGTCGCAGCCTGGCGGAGATCCGCGCCGCGTGCGCCGTTTCCTCCCTCTCTGGCTCGATCCCGGGTGCAGCTGCTTACTTGGAAACCCCTCGTGCCTGCACTGGCTGCTTGGGGTCGAAGGTTCCACGGTCAACCCTGAGAAGGGAAGGAGGGGACCGAAAGGCGTCCTGGGGAGCAAAGAGCTCCCCAGAGCTAAGCAGCTCCCAAACACCAGGCCAAAAGTCATCAGGACCCGAGCCAACTGGAAATTGGCAAACCGGCTGCGGAGAGAGATTAGTTAGTCCCTCATTTGCTTTCTGCAGAACAGCAAACAGCAAACACAGTCATGGACGGCAGTAATGAAAATCCACTGTCCAGAAAGCAGAAGGCGACAGTCCCACTGTCCTCTGCCCAATCTGATACATGGGATCCAGGATCTGGAGCCGGCAAGATGCTCAGAGGCCATGCAGCCTCCCAAACTCCGGTGAGGGTTAGGGGGTTGGCCGGGGGCATACAGGTAGTATGCGCATCCAAGGCGGCAGGTCGTCTGGCCTCATACCCTATTGCTCTTCCACTGTACAATGCTGCCCACCATGTTTTAGGAAGGATATTGACAAACTGGAGCACATCTAAAGGGCAGCAAATAGGAGTGGGGGGGGGGGGGTGGCAGACTAAAGATCAGGCTACGGGACAACGAACTAAAAGAACCCAGAATGTTTCTTTTCTGCAAAGAGAAGATTTAGGGTCACTCTGGCCTCTGTCTTCAAGTATTTGAGAATATTCTGAGAAAAAAGCAATTTAACTTATTATGCTTGGCCTTAGAGGACCAGGAAGAATGGAAGTCATTTATTGGGAAACTAAATTTTGTCCAATGTTTAAAAAAAACCCCACAAACTTCCTAGCTTTCAGATCTATCCAAAAGTATAGTAAGCTGCCTCAGGAGGCAGTGAGCTCTCGGCCCTGAAGATGTGACTGCCACCCCCTCTTCAAGTTCCTGTCTGCTCTCTGATTGCATGATAAGCAGGGGTAAAACTGCAGCCGAGATCACACAGTGTCTGTGTCTGAAGGGTGCAGTGCTCAGGTTAAGAATGTAGCAGAGAATGCCAGGCTTCCTTTGCTGGTGATTTGGACAGGGTCCTGAAGCTAGGGAGATGATAAAATCTGAAGGTGATGGAGGTTGGTGCAATGGAACAGATGGTATCAGGTCATCAGGGAATGTCGGATAGAATATGGATCCCAGAACTCAATTCAATTCACAAACATTTACCAAGCACTTACTATGAACGAGACCTAGTGCCCGGTAACATGATGGCCAGAGTTAAAATCCCAGCTCTGACACTCATTTGTTGTGGGACTTTGAGGTAATCTTTTTACCTCCCTGAACCTCAGTGTCTGCATCAGTAAAATGAAGATAGCAATAATTGCTATTGAACTTAAAAGATCAAAGATTTAGAGCCAGAAGGAAATTGAGAAGTCATCCAGTCCCTTCTTTTTTTTTTATTTTCTAGGCAGTTGGGGTTAAGTGACTTGCCCAGAGTCACACAGCTAGTAAGTGTCAAGTGTTTGGTCTGAGGTCGGATTTGAACTCAGGTCCTCCTAACTTCAGGGTTGGTGCTCTATCCACTGCGCCACCTAGCTGCCCCCTTGTCCCTTCATTTTACAGATGAGGAAACTGAGGTCAGTCCAGAAAGACTGAGTAACTTAATCAAGATCGTATCAGCAAAAAAGTAGCAAGGCCAGGATAACTCAAGTCCTCTGGCTCCAACTACTCATCCTCTCCCCAATGCATCACTTTTGTAAGGAAGCGCTAATGTCACCCCGAAATCACTATGTAGGTGTGGACTGTTATCATTATTGTTATTGCCTGAGGAGCTTAACAGTTCATGAGGGATGAGAAGGCAATGACATACATGAATAACTATGGATGAAATTGGGGCAAAGGAAGGACCCAAAGTACTCTAGGAAGATTTGAGGATGGGGGATCACTTTCAGCTGGCAGAATCTGGGAAGATTTCATGGAAGAAACAGCCCTTAAGCTGGGTGGTAAGGAAGAAAAGTATTTCCCCAAGCAGAAATGTTGAGGGCCTGTGTTCCAAGCACAGGGGTTGACCAAGGTGAATGCACAGAGGTAGGAGAGAGAGACATGAGACCGGGGAACCATGAGTATTTCATTTTGTTGTAGAGTACAGCGAATGAAACAAGTATATAGAGAGGTCAAATTAAATGTAGCTAAAGAGGTCAGGTGGTACCAGTTTGTAGGAGAGCTGGCTAAGGAGTCTGGAAACCATTTAAGGTTTAAACAAAACATATAATATCAGAGCTAAAGAGGAAAAAAAAGACTTTAGAGGTCATCCAGTTTTACCTCTTCCCTTTATAGAGAAAGAAACTAGAAACCCAGAGAAGGGAAGGGGCTCACCCAAGGTCACAAAGCCAGTCAGGGACAGAGCAGGGACCAGAACTAGGGTCTCCTGACTTCTGGTCAGATGCTCCATCTTATCATCAGATCATCCTCAAAGACACTCCTCTTGCAGCTACAGGCGTAGTGATTTCTGAATGATTTGGACAGAGCACACAACCAGATATCACATGGTAGGGAACTGGCCAGCAGTTCTGTTGCCACCTAGACAAGGAAAGACAAGAAGGGGGAACAAGCCAAGGCTGAAAGTTCATCCTTAGCTGAAGGAATCCATTCAAGGAAGTTCATAATCACCTTCCTAGTGGAAGTGGAGGCTGGTAGCACTGACAGGAGACAGAAAAATCAATAGGGTGGCCAGATGCAGATTTGACATTGGTCTGTCAGGCCCAGGGACTAACACCTCTTCGGAAGAGCCATTAAGCTGTTGGAAAACATCGAGTCCCTTTCCTCAGGTCTAAGGAAACAGATCTTGCATCTCCCTAAACTCTCTATTTACTTTTCCCCCCCAAAAAATATATTCCCACCCTCAAAGCAGGAATTTGGATATTGGAGATAGTGACTGGTTAGAATCTACGAGCCATCTTGGACTACCAGATCTAGGAGGAAATTTACAATACAGAGGTCAGATTGCCAGATCTGGAAAAACTCTTAGAACTTAGAACAGGAAATGTCGGAGCTGGGACGCCTCTTACTTAGAACACAGAATGTTTGAGCTAGGAAGGTCTTAGAACATAGAACACGGCATGCTAGAGTAAGAACAAAGGATGTAAGATGTGAATTCTAGAAGATACCCCATTTCACAGATGGGGAGATTGAGGTCCAGAGAGGGGAAGGTATTGACCCATAGTCACACAGTTTGTTAATGCCAGAGTAAGGAACCTAAGTATCCTGACTTCCAGTCCAGTGCTCTCTCTATTGCATCACAGGCATGAAGTAGAATAGAAAGGGCAGTGGGAGTCAGGAAACCTTTGTTCTCTACTGCCAGGTCTGCCATTAACAGTCTCTGGGATTTTGGGGAAGTCACAATATGAGATGATCCTCTTCTGATCCCTCCCAGTTCAGCTCTAATAGTCTGTGGTCAGCCCACAGGGACCAGAGGATTTAGAGTTGGAACAGACTTTTGAAATCAATCTAACTTTCTCATTTTTCAGAGTTTGAAATTTAGACCCAGATGGGAAGAGACTTACTTAAGAGACATCAAAAGAAACATGAGTAAGAAACATCCTCCTTTAATGTCTCTTTAGAGGTGCCCTGAGATTTTTTAACACTTGGTGATAATTCACAAACTGAATTATTTGAGATTTGGTCACCTGGAAACATAGTTTTCTGGGCCAGGGAATAATTCCCAATATCTCCCTGTGTGTTGAAATGAAGCCCTGGTGGCCTTTTTCCCATCCCAGGAAGGTGTCTTTCTGTCTGAACTGTGCCTGTTATCACATGTGCTGAAGTGTTAGAGATTCTGCCTTCTGCCTGGAAGTCAAGTGAAAGGACAGTCCAGCCACTTAGCCTCCATCAGCCACCGAAATGGGGCCCCACAGGGCAAGTGTGGAAGGATGAGTAGAAAAAGAAGGTTTGTCTGGCTGAATGAAGAGGACCCTTTTCTTGTAGTCAGAAGACCTGGGTTCCAATCCAGGCTCTGCTACTTACCATAGGACCTTAGAGCTCTTTGGGTCATTTGCCTCTTTGGGTCTTATTTTCCCCCTTTAGGGCTGCAACCTATAACCGTGGGCAGTGAGAATCTATTGTTAAATGAGTGAATTGGATTGGATACCTTCTAAGGTCCCTTTGAGCTCTGAATCCTCTGCTTCCTTCTACTACTGTGCCTTCAGTTTGGATTCTAATTCTACCCTTGGTTATAACTGTAGAGAGAGGATGGAGGAGGGGATACATTCAGTGGCACCACCAGTCAACCATGACCAGCCAGGGAAGACTTGTTCAGATGCTGATGCCCTGTCCCATAGGCACATGAAAATGTGGACACTGGGGGGATACTCAGAGAAGGGGTGAAGGCTGTTTGTAAAAACACAGGGAGCTGGACCTGTGTCATGTAACAGTATAGATGAGTTGGAGACTGTCACTGATATCTCTGCCACCTGTTGCTGTGACTGCAACCTCCTCACCTTGATGACGGGCAGAAGAATAACATAGCCAACATTTCTGTGGCACTTTAAGATTTATAAAGCACTTTGCATATGTTATCTCACTTGATTCTCCCCACTTCCCTGGGAGGTAGGTGCTGTTACCATACCCATTTTACAAATGAGGAAACTGATGCTGAGCAAAGATTAAGTGACTTCCCCAGAATCACACAGCTAGTATCTAAAGCAGGATTCGAACTCAGGTCATGTAGACTCCCAAGTCCAGTACTCCAGCCAGAAAATCCCCTAAGCAACTGCATGATAAATTCATTCTTCATTTAGTAGGCATTTATTAAGCACCTACTCTGCATCGGGTCCTGTGCTAGATGCTGGGGACACAATAAAAACAAAACAGGAGCCTTGCCCTCAAGGAGCTTACACTCTGTTGAGGAGAAACAACACACACACATAAAAGTAAACAAAAATACTTGTGATTTTGAGGGGGTAGTTGTTGAGGAGAGGTCTAGTACCCAGGGTAGGCGGTGAGGGGAAAGGGGGAGCTAGGATAGACCTCATGTGGAAAGTAGTACTGAGCAGAGCCTTGAAGGAAACTGGGTAGTCTAAGAGATGAAGGGAATGTACTATGGGCATGGGGAGTGGGCTCTAGAAAGGCACCAGATTAGGAGATGGAACCATGTCAAGGGAACAGTAATTAGTCCAGTTTGTCTAGAAGCATAAGGGGGTGCCTAATGTGTGGTAAGGCTGGCAATGCCAATGGGAGCCAGATTATGAAGGGCTTTGAATGCCAAATAGAGGCATCTGTATTTCATCCTAAATTCAATAAGGAGCAACAGCAGCTTCTAGAGCAGGGTAATGACTTGAAGAACTAAGAAATGGCACAAGCCAAGGAGCAAAGCATGTGTTCTCATGGGTGGATGGGGAGGTGGATGGAACAAATTACAAAAACCCGAAATTTCTCCCCGGCGTGATACCTGGATTCCAGCCTTGGCTCTCAAATCCTCAGTTTCCTCATCTGTTAAACAGCAGTAAGAATCCCTGCCCGCCCTCCCTTGTAGAGCTGTCGTGAGGCTAAAATGAGAATATATAGAAGAAAGGCTCTGTGTGAAGGGTCATTATTTTTCTTCAAGCTGGTTTCATGTCTCTCACCATCTCTCCTAGCCTTTCTCTGCCCTCCTTTTCTTCTAGTCTAACATCCCTGGACTTCTTTCTCTCACTGTTCCTGTCTTTAATCTGCTTCTCAATTTTCTCCTCTCTGATGCCCTCAGAGGTCCTCACTCAGAGCCGTCTCATCCATGCTAACCTCTCTTTTCCTCTAAAACTAGTCCCCTGCTGCACCACGGGCAACTCGAACTCTCCCCTGGCACCCTGCAAGGTTCCAAGGAGCCCTCGCTGCCCTCCCGTCACAAGTACCCTCCCCCTATCCTCTCCCTCCCCAGAGCAGGGTATATGGTGTGTGATGCATCACATGCAACATGCTACCCACAGTGCAAATTGTTTTGTCTGTTGCGGCACCAGGGAGACCAGTGTCACTCTTACCACTGCCAACCTGATTATCCCTGACGCCTGCCGGAGCTGACATCCTGTTAATGTAATATAGACACCACAGTGATTTTAATCGGAGCATGAAATATAAGCACTGGGCGATGGGAGACAGCATTTCAGAAGGGGCTGTTTGTGTGTGTGTGTGTGTGTGTGTGTGTGAGAGAGAGAGAGAGAGACAGAGAGACAGAGAGACAGAAAGACAGAGAGACAGAGAGAGAGAGAGAGAGAGAGAGAGAGAAGGAAGCACCTCAAAACCTCAAACAATAAAACCCTGCTCCCACGCACCAGCTATTCCACTCTGGGGGTGTTTGGGGTGAACTAGAGGGGAGGAAATCTTGCCCCTTCCCTGAATCTCATGAATGCTTCCACACTGCCTGGCTCAGATAAAAGTGAGAAGGGGCTTTTTCAGAAGAATTGGAGCTTTAGGGCCTGATCAATGGTCATTTGTAAGGCCATTCTTGACATTCAGAGCTAGACTCCAGAGGCTTATCTCAAAGGCAAGTGCCAACTTTGTCCTTCATGAGTCTTTGAGACAGGAAATTCTGGAAGGAGAGTAGGAAGATGAGGGGGACGGGCAGGGGAAAGGCAGCCAGTGCCTTCTAGATGAAGCCTCTGTACTATGTAGTAGCAAGATCTCTGGCCTGGGAATCAGGAGGTCTGAGTTCTCGCCATGGTCTAGTTATGTGTCCTTGAGCAATGCCTTCTTTGAACAAGGCCTCAGCTTTTGTAATGGAGATGGCTGGACCAGATGCCCTCGAAGCCCCACCCCCCAGCCCTGACATTCCATATTCTACGATTCTGTCACCCGTGGGTTCCAGAGGGTTTCTCATCCTTAACTCCAATGGGCCTCAGTCTGGACTGGCAGGGAGGGAAAGATGAACCTCAGTCTTCCAACTCCGACTTTCTGAGTTAGGGAGAATAGAGGCTGACTCCATTCCACCCACCTCCTTCTTTGTAGGTGTCTGTTAGCCTAGTGCAGTATTTTCAGAGGCCCCAAAGAAAGTCCCAGTTATTTCGTAAAGTACCTGGACTTTAGAAGTACCCCCCTCCCACCTAAACCCCCCACCCTGTATGATCTCGTGGCTTTGGCCACCCTGGCCCTCTACACGGCCCAGCCAGCATCATTGCTGAGGGAGAGGTTGAGGTGGTGGCATTGGCAGCATTCAGAATTATCAAGAAGGATGAAGTGCAGGGGAGGAAGGAAAACTGAGAGAACTGAAGACCCATCCCAGGGAGACTGAAGAATTTTGGGGGCTATGGAGGCAGCCTGTTGTAGTGCAAACAACACCGGCTTAGGGCAGGGAACTGAGAATCCCAGATTCAACATCTTAGAGCCACATGACTGGGTAAGTCAACTTTATCTCTCAGTGCCTCAGTTTCCTCATCTAATGGGAATAATAATCTGGACACTCTTTATCTTATATGAAAAGCCATACTAGAAATGTTGTTACTGCTCCCCATTGGGAGAAGAGGGAGGAGCCAAAATGGGGTGCCTTCATCTCCAAGAGAAAGAAGCAGGGAGAAAGGGAGGTGGAGGGTGGCCTGGGAGGCCTGGGGTGGCTGGGTCACAGGATGTCTGTCTCTGTCTCTGTGCCTATTCCTTTGGCGATTACTGTGTGATGGGTTTCTGTGCACAGGTCTTTTCCTTGGGCAGGTCTGTGAGGAGGCCAGGCTTGGGGCCCCATCGTTCTGGTTCTGAGGGTCCTTGGAGAAGGCCTTCTGTCTCTGACCTAGATCCCCACCTACTTTTGCCCCTGTCCTCAGCAGGGTCAGACTGTTCTTAGGCTAGGCCTCTCCTTGAACAGGGGCCTCAGGAGTCCTGGCTGTACAGGTTGAGGAGTTGCTACTTCACAACAAATTATTTTATTCGGCTGTTTCCCAAAAAAAAAATTTTTTTAAAAGCAAGAGAGAAAAAGGAACTGGCAGGGGGGAGGGGAGTGGAAGAGAGAAAAATTACTCTGGCCACATCAGACTGCCAGCATTAACCCCTGGGAGTCTAGCCCCTGGGGCTGCTGCATGTATACCATGCACTGCCTGCTGCCTTCCTGCCGCAAGGACACCCTGGGGAATTACTAGCAGCCCCAGGAACTTCCCAGACTCCCCTGCCCCTTCGCTGGTCCTCTGGTCTATTTTTCCCTCCCTCCCTCCCTCCTCCCCTTTCCTTTTCCTCCTCTCCCTCCCTCCCCTCTCCTTATTTCTTGCTGTGTGGCTGCCTGTTTATCTCTCTCTCCATCTCTCTGTCATTCTCTCTGTCTTTCTCTTTCTTTATCTCTCCCTCCCTGTCTTTCCCTCTCTGTCTCTCTCTTTATCTCCTTCCCCGCCCCCTGCTCATTCTTCCTGTCCCAAGCTCTACCCCCACCATCCCTGCTCCACTACAATCCCTCTCCTGCACCCACCGGGTTTGACCTTTGTCAAAGCACCTGGCTTCAGATGCCCAGGTGCTGATGCTAGAGGCACAGACGCTTAGAGAAATGTTTATCGACCCACACAGAGAGACACACACAGAGACAATACAGTAACACAGAGACACACGTGTACACACACACACACACACACACACCCTCAGAGGCAGCCTACTGCAGTAGAGAGGGCCCCGGGTTGGGTTCTAGGCCTGTCTCTGCCATGCATTCTATGTAACCACTATAGCAGGTCTTTCTTCTCTAGTTACCTCCTAAAATGAGGTCACAATCCCCACCTAGCCCCCTTTACAGGCTCCATTGATTTGAGGATCCTCTAAAACCATTTGTCTGGGGATGGGGGAGAAGGGGAGGAGACAAAGGGCTGTCCTTGGCACTCAGGGATTCCTTCTTCTACCCAAAGTAATGAGAAGCCACCCTCCACAGAGCAACCAGTGTCCACTGTCCTGGAAGCTCTGGGATATAGGCAATAAGAGAAAGAGGATCTCCGAGCTCATCGATTGAAAGAATAAGGCTCCAAAGGCTCGTAGAAGCCAGTGAGTCCAAGCTTCTCGTTTTGTAGAATAACAAATTGAGGTACAACCACCATGGGAGTCAGTGGCAAAGCTGTAACTTGAGTCCAGATTTCCTGACTCCGTTCTCCATCTCACAAATCCCAGTTTATTCTATGCAAGGTTCTGGCCAGCGGCTGTTGGGAAATGGGGAAGCCTCAATTCATGTGACCTAAGGAAGTCAGAAGGGAAGGCAGCCCCTTCCTCTTTTCCCGACATACCTCACTTTCCCCAGGAGAACTGCTCTCAGACATAAATGTCTGCCTTTCTGTCTTTGTCACTACACTTGTGTTCACTGAAGGCAATTTGAAATGCACTAGGAAACTCCAAATTTAAAGGAAGCCTGTTGGGAATTACTCTGTGAAATTAAGAATCCTTATGTAAAAGGTGAATTATGCCTGAATTTACCTTCTGATTTTCTGAGAGGCAGCATGGTACAGTGGAAAGAATAGCAACTACTATCTGTTCTAAGGAAATATAAACTGGACCCAGAGTTAGGGAGACCTGGGTTGAAGTCCTTCCTCCAACAATTACTAGCTCTGTGACACTAGGCAAGTCAACTTTGCCCCTCTGCCTCAGTTTCCTTGGCTGGTATATGGGCATAATAATATCACCTAATTTTCCAGGTTGGCATTAGGATCAAACGATATAATATAATTTAAATAAAATACTAAATAATTTAAGTAAATTAATACTTTAAATATTAAATAAATAAAATAATATTTAAAAGTCTTATAAACCTTAAAGCCTGGAAAAGACCTTAGAGGGTCCTCTAACCTAACCTTATTTTTTCATAAGAAAATAGAGACCCAGAGAAGTTAAATGACTTCCCCAAAGTCACCCAGCTAGTAAGCAGCAGAGTTTGGATTTGAATGAGGGTCTTCTGGCTCTCACTCTACCCAAGAAGGTCAAAGTCAGAAAGAAAGATCCCATACATCAGCAAAGTCCAACATAGTGAAGATTGTGGTCCAGACCACAAAGATTATTCCTATGAGGAAAGAAAGCATTCCCAGACCCACAAAGACTTCTCCCCATCTACAGAAAGATGTCTTCCTTAATAAGGACAACTTTCCCCATATCTCAGGTTGGGCTCTAGTTTGAGAGCTTAAAATGTGTTGACTAGAACTGGAGTTCTTTAACCAGATCACAGCATAGTGCCACACTCAGACTGGGCTCTGGAAGTCCTCACCAGTGTATTAGATCCCTGAAACCTTAAGACTATCACCAGATTCTGCGGATGCCAGACACTTGGAGAAGTCCAGGAATGTTTGATGTTCTGGTAGTTGACCAGATGACCTTGGCTCCATTTCCACTTATCTACCTGGCGACCACCACTCCCTCTTAGATTTTAAAGTGTGCTCACAGGTGAAGAGTTGGATAATATCTTCCATGTGAACCATTCCATGGGGACTGATCTAATTCAAGAATCTCTCTCCCTGCCCCTGTGATCCCTGGACACCTAGACAAGGGCATATGTGGTTTAAGGGAATCCTGTGGGTAGTTATTCTGTGGTCCAGACCACAAAGATTATTCCTATGGGGAAGAAGAACATTCCTAGCTCCAAGAATCCTCAGATCCTCAGATCTCTCCAGGATTATAGTAACCAAAGAAAATTATGGAAAGAAGGAAGTTCCTGAGATCTTGTTGAGTACTTCCCTATATCAGCTCTGCCATGGAAAATGGGAAATCCCACAATCTGAGTTGTAAGGGCTTCAGAGGGTAACTGAACAGGAAGCCCCTCTAACCTCCTCTTCAAGACCCTCTGAGTACCTCCTGAGGGAGCCCATTCCACTTTGGGATGACTCTCCTTGTTAGTAAATTTCTGTTTTCATTAAGCTGAAATTTGCCTCTCTGAAGCTTCCACTGGCTGCTCCTAGTTCTCTGCCCATTGGGGCCAAGTCTAATCTTTCCTTCAAATACATGAAGGCAACTATCAGATCCAATCCCATGCCTTCTCTCCTTCAGGATAAACAATCTCAGCTCCTTCTACTGATCCCTATATGGCACAGTCACCATGTTCATCATCTCACTGTGAATGTGCTCCAATTTGTCAACATCCAATTTAGCGTTGCCTAGAACAAATTGTAGTTCTTTAACTAGATCACAGTAGAGCAAAACTCATATCTCTCTCATTCTGGACACCATGCTTGGTTATCATAGGATCATGGTCTTAGTGCTGGAAGAGGCCATAGAAGCCATTAAGTCTAATCCCTTCATTTTACAGTTAAAGAAACTGAGGCACTCAGAGGCTAAGTGATTTATGTGGGTCACACAGCTAGTAACTATGTCTTAATCTTAATTAGAGATCACATTTGCTTTCTTGGCTACTGTTATAGACCAGGCCTGATTCAGGATGATCTGGTGCTTCAGGCTCAGAATTGTAACAAAATGAGATAGCAGTAGACCGTCTAGCAGTTAACAAAAGATTTTCTTAGCCATGGCCTGGGAAAGGATACTCAGCAAGGACACAGCACTGATTTCATTGAGCATAGCTTCCCTACCTTTCTGTATTGGCCATATTGGCAAGCTGGTCAAGACTGAGAGAGAAACTCCTGCCTCCTCGTGGCTTTAGTGCTTAAGCCATAAGGAAGCTATATGAGTGCTCCGAGTCTTTATCCTATAAATCACTTAAGACTCCAGAATGGTTTTAGAAAAAAACTAGCCTAGCCCCCATGAGAGATCTCATAGCATGGCATACTTTTGTCTAATATTGACCTTAAGTCCATGAAAACCACCAGATTTACACTTGTCTCCCCCATTCTGTACACATGAAGTTGGTTTTCTTGAACCTAAATATGAGATTTATGTTAAATTTCCTCCTATTTGGCCTATTGATCTAGTCTAGGGTGGGGAACCTGCGGATCCAAGATTGGATTTAGTCAAAGGGCCACACTTGAGGACTTAGAGGGCTACATGTGGCCTCAAGGCCACAGGTTCCCCACCCCTGATCTTGCCTGTCAAGCTCTTAATAGATCTTGGCTGACTCTGTCATCTACCTTGTTAGCTTTCTCTCCCAGCTATCAAATCTAAAAATTTGATAAGCATGTTGCCTATGCTTTCATCTAAGTGATTGATAAAGATGTTAAGTGATATAAGGGTAGGGATAGGTCTCTGAGACACTCTGCTGGAGACCTCTAGGTTGACATGGACCTATTAAATATTACTCTTTGGATCTGGTTTGGAATTATGCCTAGCTGTGTTATCCTCTCACCTACATCTCTCCAGCTTGTCCAGAAAGATAGTGTGAAAGATTTTGTTGAATGCTTTGCTAAAATCTCTTTACTAGGTCAATGGTATTCCCCTGTTTTTACCAGTCTATTAAAAATGTCAAAAAAAAAAAAAACCAACTCACCTCAGCTCAGTTGGGTAAGACCACTTCTGAGCCATTCCTGAACTCCAGCCATCAGACTCAACCTCTTCTTTCCCACCAGAACCTTAGACTCTGACCCTGAGACCACCCTGGGACCTGGCTCTTTGGTGGGTGAACTTTCACTTTCTCTTGCCCAGACCCAGGTTTTCACATCATTTTTAGCCATTTCCAAACTATGCCACCACCTTCCCTCTCCCCTTTCAGTCCTTGATTGATATATTGCCTTCTCCTTCTAGAATGTAAGCATCTTGAGGGCAGAGGCTGTCTTGTTTTCTTTTGTTCGTATCCCTAGTGCTAGGCATAGCTTGTGGCACCTAGTGAGCACTTAATAAATACCTTATCAATCAATTAATCAACATTTATTAAGCACTATTGTGTGCCAGGCACTGTGCTAAGGGCTAAGTTATCATTCATTCATTCACCTATTCTTAAGATAATGGTTCTTTGTGAGTCTCTTTCCAGGTAAACTCCAATCTTTGCCAGGAAGCAAACTCAATTGCACCAAAGGATTTGAAATTTACCCTTTTCCCTTTTTTTGAAAATCAAGACATTTGCCTGTCTTGGTTCCTGCAGCCCATCTCACAGTTTTCTTTCTTTTTTAATGTTCTGTTGCCAGCGTTTGCTTTTTACACTACAATCATGGTGGCAACCCTGAGAGTAGGTCTCAGACTCAGGACAGCTTGGGTTTAATTCATGCCTCTGGCACATACTGGCTCATCCCCACTGCAAGCCAGATCCCCTCACAGTGCCCCCAGGCAACTCTAAGTCAAGAGAACATTGGCTGATGTGCATTGATGGAAGGAGCTTCTTCACACTGAGATCAAAGAAATCATCGATGAAATCATTTCCCAATACACAGGCTGTCCCCCTTGCCTACAATGTTCTCCCTCCTCGCCTCTACGTCTTAAAATCCCTAGTTGTCTTCAAGGCTTAGCTCCAGTCCCCTCTTCTACTTGAGTCCTTTCCTGATTCCCCACCCCTGCCTCCCAATTGTTTGTGGTCTCCTACTCACCTGAACTAACTTTTTATTGGAGTTGTATTATTTTGTATTCGCAGTACTTATCTATATAAGTGTACCACCCCCCCCCACACACACACCACATATGCACACACCAGTCAAATGTAAGCTCCTGGAGGGCAGAAGCCATTTTGTTTTTGTATCCCCAGTGCCTAGCATTTAAATGCTTGCTGAACTGAAATGAAATGAATTCGATTGGATATATACTAAACTCTTTGGAGCAACACTTTTTGGAGTAACAAAAAACTGGAACCAAAGTAGGTGGCCCTTTATTAGGGAATGGCCGAAAAAAAAGTGGCATATAAATGTAATGGAATATTGCTGTGCCATTAGAAATAGTGGCTATGAATCCACAGAAACAGGTATTTGGAGCTGAGTGAAGTCAGCAGAGCCAAGAGAACAAAAGATACAGTAGCAACGATAATCATACAAACAAAAGAAAGCCGCTAAAAAAAAGGTAGACTTTATATTACAGGCAAAGTTTGGTCTTGGTTCCAGAAAATGAATAGTGAACCACAGCTCCTTTCCTGGAGTAGAGGGGGTGGTGGACCACGATTGCAAATGGCTGCACATGCAATCGGCTGAAAGTCAATCACTGCCTGTCTGTCTGTTTCACTTAACGGATTTTCTTCGTTATAAGAAATGATGCTTTTGAGCTGGGGAGGAATACTGGGAAGCCATATTAGTGAAAGGGAAAAAAGCACCCGTAAAACTTTTCTTTTGGAAGAAAAAGAAGGGAATTTGGAGTTAGAGGACTTGTGTGGAATCTCAGTTCTTTTGTGTGTGTTTGGGCAAATCATTTCCCCTCTCTCTGTTTTCTCCCCTTTAAAATGAGGTGTTTGGACTAGGAGACCTCCAAGGCGCCAGGTTCCAGCTCTAACATTCTGTTCTGATCTAAGCTCCCAGTCCCTTCAATCTCTACCCCATTTTGTTGTTGCTGTTGTTTGACGTTCCTCCTGTCTCCTATGGAGAAGGAGAAACAGATGTGTGACAGATGTGTTCATTAGCAGAATCTTCTGCTCTTTTCTAGTGGTAAAGAAGGAAAGCCAGAAAGTAACTAGGGTAGGGGATCCGAAATTAAGGAAGACCGTTGCATTCTCCCCCCTTAAAAACAGTTGTTTAGAGCCTTGGAAAGGAGGACTTTCTAATATCTGCCTCTTGTCCTAGAAAACTTGTAATGCGTTGAGTCAATCTTAGATATAAAGATGGTGGTCCTAGAATTCCAGAGTTAGCAAAGGTTATACCTAGATGAGACTTTAGAAATCAACTAGTCGTCAGGGGCAGAGTATTGAATGTCATGTCAGATATCATCGATGCATTTGTTGATTTCTCTGAAAGGGACTTTTTCTTTCTCATTCTCAGTTATGAGATGGGTAGAAGAGAGAGATATTTAGAAACAAAGATGATATAAAAATAAATTATGTCAATAAAAATAATTATGAAAAAAATCAACTGGTCTAACTACTTCTTCTCCATTTTGTAACTGGGGGAACTAAGGCCAAGAAGGAGTAAAATGCACCAGTTCATCCAGCAAATTAGTGGAAGAGCTGAGATTAAAACTCAGATGTTCTGTCGACAGGATCTGTTCTTTGAGATTTTTCTCCAGTAGTGGGAATGGGCTATAAAGAGCCATCCACATTCTCCTTACTGGAGCTACAGGCTCACCCCTAATCTCTTCCACAGACTGAGCCCCTAGCCCTAGTCGCAGGCTGCTCCCTGACCTTGTCCACCCATTGACCCAACTGCAAACTCAAACAAAAACCATGCCCCTGGTCAGACTGACCCCTAATCCTAATCCTACACTGACCCTTAACTATAGCCCCAGGCTGAACCCTAAAACAGCTATCTCATAACCATATGCCCTTGGTCACAAAGGGAACCAGACAAATCGTCTCAACCCTCCCCCTACCCACCCTGACCAGGTGATGTCCAGAAAGAATAAGATAGATTAGACTGTAAAAAGGCCTTAACCATCTGTGAGGACTAAGATATAGTACAACAAGTGGACTCAGGGGGTTGTGAAATCTTCCTCTAAAATCTTTCAGGGTAGGCTAACACCTCCCCTGGCAGACATTTCTTTGGATTTGATTAGGAACCATTGAGGCTGGAGTCTCTGGATTGAATTTCTCTTTTGAAAGGGCTTTGAGATCCTAGGGTTTGTTTATTTTTAAGCACCATATAAATGGACTATATACTATTAGATCTAAAAATACAAGCATTCCTCTTTTTTATGCATTCCTGAAAGTAGTGTGAGCATGAATCAGAATTTTGTTAATCAAGTTCCTACCTCTTTGCTCATGATTTTTCCATGTTTCTCTTCATTATTGCTCCATCTGCAGCCGACAAGGGCCACCGCCCATTCTTATCAGGTTGTCCTGTAGCTGTAAATAAAAACTTAAATTCATTGAAATAAGCCCTTTCTTGAAGCAGAGAATTCTTTTATAATAAGAATCACTTCTCCTTCAGTTCATCTGTTTTGTGGGGAGGGGAGAATTTTACACAGTGGGCAGAGTGGTGTTCACCTGTGGGTAGCCTGTGAGCCATGCTCACACCTGTGTCAGGGTGGGGATGATGGGGTGCTTGGGTGCCTGTGCTTGGACCCCAATTTCTCCCTAGCCTCAGAAACACTATTCCTGACAGTTTCCCTCCAGCCCAAGGACCCTATCTCTGGCAATAACTCATGAGTGGGCCCAGTGAGGCAAACTATTTCTCCCTGTTACAAGAACAAGCTGACCTCTGTAGAACTTCCCTCGTATGAACAGGACTGTCTTGTACCAGCAGAACTATCAAGTACTGATGCCCACGGTTACTGTATACAATCCAGAGGTCAAGCTATAGATGTCAACTCCCAAAGCTATCTTGTTACAGACATAACAGACCAAAAATATACCCTTCAGGAACCCTCTCTTCACCTCCCCATGGTTTCCAGTAGTGAATGATGTAGTTATCTGTTATCATTTAATTAGCATACTTGGCACATAATTCACTACTTTTCCTATGTAAGCTTTAGCATCATTCTTGTTAGGTTGCAAGTTCCCTAAGGAGCTCTGCCCACCATGGTAGAATTCCTCAAGGAGCTCTACCTGCTGTATAGCGTAACAATAAATCTTTGCTACCTTGACTTAAGGAATGCTTGAGGCTGTGAATTCATTTCAGATGGCCCCAGTCCTATACTCCGCTCCTTGAGGAGTCTAAATCTCTCACACCACAACAGGGAGACGTGATGGCTGCTTTCCTTTCTAGAACTTCAGTCACATAAAGAAAGAATATTCCATTTTAGCATCCCATGATTACTGTCTTCCAAGACCTGAAGATCTGTCAAGGCAGGAGACTTGTTTTGCTTGGCTCCAAAGAACAAAATTAAGGGCAAAGAGTGGAAGCTTATACCTGATGTGAGGAAAAGCTTCCTAGCCGTGCTAGCCAACGGTGGACCGAGCTGCTGGAGGTGGTCAATTCTCCCTCACTGAAGGTCTTCAAGTAAAGGCTGGCTCACCCCATGTAGGGAAAAAGAGGCAGGGAAGAGTAGGTTGGATTTGATGGTCACTGATATCCATTCCAACTCTGAAATTCAGTGGTTCTATGGAGTCAGGAAGCCTACGTTCAAATCCCTGTGCTCACTTTCATAAGCTGTTTGCCCTTGCCCCTTATCCCTCTTGAGCCTCAGTTTCCTCACCTGTAGAGTGGGGATTATCACACATTACCTACATCACCGGGCTGTTGTGAGAAAAAATGATTCTTAACTCTTACAGCACTACAGAAACACACAAGTTATTTTTAAGAAAAATTAAAAAATTCAGAGATCCAAAACCCCAACCCAGAAATGTATATTTCTTTTCTGTTCTATCCTGACTTCCTTCATCTTCCTTTCTTCTCCAGATCTACAAGGACAACAGAAACTTGTTTGAGATCGAGGAGAATGTCCCCCAGAAACTTGTGGAGAAGGTGGCAGGAGATATTGAGAGCCTACTGGCCAAGAAGGTCCGGGCTCTGAAGGTAAGAAGAAAGAAAGCCTGTCATATTTATTTATTTGTTCATCTCTTGGTTTATTTGTTTATTTGGCACTTTTGAGGTTTGTTAAACTCAATATATATTATCTTATTTTATCCTCACAATGACTCTAGGAAGTAAGTGCTATTGTTGTACCCATTTTACAGATGAGTCCCAACAACTGACTAAGCCAGTGCTTTCCTCTCTGCCAATCCCTCCCTTCCATGGAATCTATTTCAAGGTCATGGCTTCCAGGGGTCACTTTGGAGGCCATGAGGAGAAAACTGTTCATTTTATTCCTCAGGGTGGGAATGAGCATGTGCTTAGACACAGTTGTAATTGATGCTGGAAACACATGTTCTTCTCTTGTCATGACATCACTGGGGGCTGTTTTTGAGGGCCTTAGTCTCTGATGACTGAGAAACTGGGCTGTTGTTATTCCAAGGGACCTGGGTAGGAGCCACTGGTCCTGGTTCTAACAACTCAACCATCTCTGTCTTTTTCTGGGTCTCGGTTTTTTCCGTGAAATTTATGCCTGCCTTATTATAGGCTTTACTGTGTTGTATCAATAAGAAAATGTATATAAAGTATAAGATGCAAAAGTATGAACATGCGAAAAAATGCATTAGATCTCTCTGATAAGGGTCTGATATCTATGATATTCAAGACAATAAAAAATAGCATTGCTATAGCACTTTAAGGTTTGCAGAGCAGTTTAGATATATTGTCTCATTTGCACCTCACGACCACCCCAGGAAGGTACATACTGTTATTATTCTCACTCTACAGATGAGGAAACTGAGGCAGACAGCAGTTAAGTAACTTACCCAGGGTCTAGTATATGACCATTTTGGAAACAGCACAAATATATAAAACTAAAAGTCGTTCTCCAGTAGATCAGTAGGCAAAAGATATCAACAAGACTTAAAAAAAATCCTGCAAATTCTCATCATATGAAAGAAGGATCCAAATCACCAATAATAAAAAAATGCAGATCAAAACAACTCTGAGTTTTTATTACTTCACCCCTAGCAAGTTGGCAAAAATAACAAAGGATAAGGATAGTCCCTGTAGGTGGGGATGTGGAAAGGCAGACGTTCTTGTGAACTTTTGATGGAGTTGTGAGTTGGTCTGATCATTTTGGAAAGTGCTTTGGAATTAAGCTAAGAAAGTCATTAGAATGTGTATACCCTTTGACCTAGAGACACCACTGCTAGGTGTATACCCCAAGGCAATCCAATATACACCAGGAAGAAAGGAAAGCTAGGTCTCCCTGACTCTAGGTCCAGGTCTCTATCCACCGAGCCACGTTTCTGCCTCACCAAAATATTCATAGCAGCACTTTTTGTAGTAGCAAAGAACTGAAAAGTATAAACATGTCTGAGAGTTTGTCTTCAGTACCACCCCACCCCCAGCTCCCATTCATGACTTTCTCAGCGTCCCCCATCTTTGCACTACCATCAGGGAGGAACACTTGTTTACATTAGTTACCACGAGGTAGGGGTAGCTAAACCTGTAGCATTGCCCCACCCCCTTCCAGGCGACATATATTTTGAAGAGAAGCCGGCAAAAGTCAGTGCTTACTCTGAGGAATGCTAGTGTATACTATAAAAAGAGCCCCTACTCTAGAATCTATGGATCTGGGTTCAGATCCTACCTCTAATGCTTACTACCTATATGACCTTGGGCAAGTCACTTAACACTTGTGAGCCTCAGTGTCCTCATCTGTAAAATGAGAATGTCAGACTAAATGAATCATGAGATCTCTTCAGGCTCTCAATCTATGATCCATGGATCCCTTCAAGTTCTGTACCTCTAAGTGCTGAAATCCAAGGAGGATTTCAGGGAGTGAAGGTGGGTTTTTTGTTTGTTTTATGCAATGAGAGGAACCCTCTGAGCCCTCCCTTCCCCCCTTTTAGAAACAATAGTAGCCTAAAGATTTTGCTAGGCATATTTGCTCATGCCCGCTCATTTTTCCTCTCTTTCCCAGTCACCATTGAAACCAGACCTCACTGTCCAACTCCCCAGCCCTCCAGGGGTCTCAGCTTGAGGCAAACCCCACATTAGGCATGGTCTCTGCCTGTCATTGGATCTGAGGTCATTTCATTTTCCAAGAATGGAGGTTAAGACATCACAACCAGAGAGAAAGAAAGAAAAAGTCATTGAGTAAATATTTCCCTGTGTGCACATGGCAGCCCTGAGGACTTTGGGCATGATGAGGGGGAGGGGAAAGACAAGAGGCAGTTAAAGGAAGGGGCCAAGGAAAACTTAGAACATAAAGACAGAGGATGCCAGAGCTAGAAGAGCTCTTAGATTCAATCTAGTCCAACTCCTTCATTTTACAAAAGGAACAACTGAGTCAGAGGAATGACCTTGACCAAGATCACGCAGATAGCAGCAGTGATGGGACCCGAGCCCTTTACCCCGTACCCTACTCCCCCCTCTTCCCAGCCAGGGCTCGGACCAGACCTGCTCCCACATCTGCTTTCCCATTTCTAACTAACAGCAGGGATGGTACTGGGGCGAGGGGAGGGGGCTGACGACCATCAGGAGCAGGAATGCAGGTCATGAAGCATGACAGAAACAGCAGGAGAGAAGAGGAAGATGATGAAAAGTGAAATGTCAGGCTTTTCCACAGGCTTCTCAGGCACTCCCACTCTCTCTGTATCTTTCTCAGTTCCTTTACCTCTGTCTCTCTCCCTCCCTATCACTTCACAATCTCTCTCACACTCTCTCTTTCTTCTTGCCTTCCCTATCTCCTGAAACACGCAGTCTCTCCATCTCCCTTTCTGTCCCTCATCCTCTATGTCTGGTCCTGGTCACCATCTTTGTCATTCTTCTATCTTCCCTCTGTAAGTCGTTTTGTCTCTGTCTTTCCTCATCTCTTTCTCTTTTTCAGTGACACCATTTGTCTCTCAGAGTCTCTCCTTTCCTCCCTGTCTGTCTGTCTCTCTCTGTGTCTCTCTCTGTGTCTTTGTCTCTCTCTCTCTCTCTGTGCCTCTCT
>NW_020954598.1:22698799-22709106 GCF_900497805.2 Vombatus ursinus
TCAGTTACTCTCTTTCATTCTCCTCTTCTCAGTCTTCCATGAGAGAGAGATTTTGGCCCCCCCTCTCCACAGGGTCTGTTCCCCTATGCCATGGACTTCAGCTCTGTCTTCTTGGTCCCCCCGTTCCTGCCAATGTTGCTATAGCTGCCACTGCCCCCCCCCCCGATTTCCAGTACACCAAGGATCTTGTTTGGTCTGAGGGATTCTGAAACACCGAGCCCGCAAAGAATAGTGGCAGAGGGCAAGGAATGCCACACTTTATCAGAAATTTGAGGCTCTAATGCTTCCATCTGTTTATTAATCTGCAAATTGGGAATAATAAAACATACTCCCTACCTCCCAGGCATATTCTGATGAAAACCCTTTCTGAACTTTAAAGCACATTAGAAACATGATCTGTTAATATTATTATTAGCTTTCCCAAGGACTCAAGCGGTGTTCAAGCAGTCTGTAATGACAAGTACTAAATCACTCTCTTATGACAAATATTTTATTTGTCTTTGGGTTATGGCTGTTGAATGTTCACTAAATTATTAGGTCCCAGGAGAATTAAGTTCCACTCAGTATGCATTGGTGAAATGCCTACTATGTGCCAGGCACTGTGTTAGGTGCTGAAGACAGAGATAATAATGAAACAATCATTACCCTCATAGAACTTACATTCTACTGAGATTGATCCAGAGATGGAGACCACAGACCAAGCTCTAACCCTGGTCACAAAATGAGCCCTGACCTTAGCCATACACGATGTATTCAATGTTCCCATTCAAAGGCCTGCTGGACATATCCATGGGTTGGGAATGAAGCTATTCAGGCTCTAGTCTGCCATTAATTTACTATGTCACTTTGGGTCAGGCACCAACCCTCCTTTGGCCTCAGTTTCCTGAAAGAGTATCAGGATTAGAGTCAAGAGAGACCAAAGTTTGAATCCCACCTGTCACTGATGGGTTGTGTGACCACAGACTTAACCTCATTGGGATTCGATTTCCCCCCCTACAAAATGAAAATAATAAAATCTCTAGTACCTAATGCACCAGGTTGTGATCAAAATCAAGTGAAATAACTTATGTCTTTTGCAAACCTCGAAGCACTATATGAATGTCAGTTGTTTATAACTCAGAGATGGGTACTTGGAAGCAAAGCGTAGTATAGGTGAAAGTTACTGCTCTTCTGGAGGGGATAAATGAATAAGGAGCTTGATCTGGAGGGCTTCTTGGAGGAGGTGATTTTTGGCACACTTACTGAGGGACAGCAAAGCCAGCAACCTGAACTCCCGGGGAAAGATCCCAGAGTCCCAGCTCCAGGCACTCCTGTCTGAGTCTGAGACCATGTAGCCACTTCCTCTCTTACCTCTAGTCACCCAGGAGGACAAAGGGAACCGAGGTCTGCTGTTTCTGAAGAGGGTACGTACAAGGCTCAGGAGATTCATTTAAAGGTCTAATCTCAGAGCTCTCTTAATTAATCGTGACAAGCCCTTCTCTCTCCCACTTCTTGCCTAATTGCTGGTGAAAAGCTTTTGTTTTAATTATATTTTTAATTCGCTCCTAATCAAACCCTGACTGGCGGCTCTGGTTTTCGTGGTATGCGTTTGGGGGCCTGCCTAAGTGTGTGTGGGAGGGGCAGAGAGGGAAGATGAGGGGGCTGATGCAGCTCCCAACACATTGTTCCTCTCTCACTGGACCTCGTCCAGTAATCCAATTTAAATCCCCTCTCTCAGGTCTGGAATTCTAATTGGGGGATTGCAAAAGGGGAGTTTGACAATACAGCCACACTGGGATGGAAGTTTATTGTCTCATCTAATCAGAGACAATCAGATGTTTATAATGAGTCTATCAAAAAGATGCGAGGGCCATTTATGGGCACACGAGGCACCCCAGAGGCTAACGAGGCTTAGGGTGCTGTACATTTTCATGCAGATGATGTTGGGTCTGTGGGCCGGTCCTCCTTCAGCGCCTATGTGATCCTGTAAACTTTCATTCTTCTCTTAAAGTCAGGCACAAATAGAGGGCTGCCTGACCTTCATTTTCAGAACCACGTGCAAATGGAACCAGTCTCATCAAGAGGTACAAAGGAGTTGGAAAACAAGATATCTCAGTTGTTTTTTTTAAAGAGGGGGTGGGTAGGAGAATGGAAGATGAAAGCTTGAGGTCAGTGAACTGAACTTCAATTTTTGGCAAAATGATACATTATTAAAGAGAGAGTTATCAGAAAAGAAAGCAATGATCACCAAACATCATCATGGCTTCATCACAAACAGGTTATCTGAGGCTAATCTCATTTACTTTTTTGACAAGTTTATCATGCCCCCACCCACCCACTTTTTAGCTTTTTTTGTTTTTAATTTTGGAGGCAATGGGGGTTAAGTGACTTGCCCAGGGTCACGAAGATGGCTAGTAAGTGTCTGAGGCCAGATTTGAACTCAGGTCCTCCTGGCTCCAAGGCCAGTGCTCTATTCACTGTGCCACCTCACTGCCCCTTAGCTTCATCTTACATGTTGTCTTCCCCCGCCCCTTAAAATGTAAGCTTCCTGAGGGCCAAGGCTGTCTTTCTGCTTGGATTCGTACTCTCAGCACATAGCACAATGCCTGACACATAGTAGGTGCTTAATAAATGTTTGTTGACTTGGCAAATGCGGGGATACTGTAGATATACTTTGCTTAGATAGATGTCAGCAGAGCACTTGAAAAAGACATTCATGGTATTCTTGGTTAGAACACATCTAAGATGTTATTTTCAGTTCTGGGAACCATGGTTTAAGAAGGACATTGGTAAAAGCCAGAGAACTTCCAGGAAAGAGTAACCAGGATGGGGAAGGCCCTTGAAATCACAACATATGAGGAAGAATTTTTTTAAGGAATTGGGTGTGTTTAAACTAGAGAAAAGAAGAATTAGGGGCAAGAAACATGGTAGGTTTCTTCTTAAAGGAATAGGACTTGGTCCTCAAGGGCCGACCAAGAAGTATGGGGTAGAACTTGAAAAGAGGCAATTATAGGTTAATTGTAAGAAAAATAGAATAGTTAAAGCATTTCCCAAAGTCAAATGGGTTATCTTGGGAGGGAGTGGTTTCCTCTAACTGGAAAGCTTACGGCAAGAGCTTTATAACATTTTGTTTATCAAATATGTTGGAGGATAGATTCTTATCCGGAGCAAGTTGGCCTAGATGGTCCCTCTGAAGCTGAAGCCCCTCCTACTTCTAAGATTCTGGGACTGTCAAAACTAGAAGGAGGGCCTTCAAGAGCAGAATCCAATATTTTACAAATGGGAAATTTGAGGCTCAAAGGGAAGAAAAAGCCTTGCCCCAAATCACACTAAAAGTGACAATTGTTCATTCATTCCTTTTTTGCAGTAAACATTGGTGCCCACTAGCTACAGAACCACTGGCTAAGTTCTGAGAGAGAGGTAAAAATAGGTCATATCTGACCCCCACCTCATGGAGTTCACTATCTATTAAATGACAAAATATGGACACGAAGAACTCTCATATAAGCTACACATGAAAAATACACAACAGAGAAAGAAATCTGATGAGGTGTGAGGGAGGAAAAGGTCATTCTCAATTGAAGGGAATAGGGAAGGCTTCCTGGACAAGGTGGTATTTCCATTCTTTTTTTAAATTTTTGAATAATATTTTTTCCAATTACATGTAAAACAATTTTTAACATTCCTTATTTTTTTTAACTTTGAGTTCCAAATTCTCCCCCTCCATCCCTTCCTTCTCCCTCCCTGAGATGGCAAGCAATTTGATATAGGTTACACGTTGCACTCAGTTTTTAAAAGATGGGTAGGAACTTTTAACAGATGGATTGGAGACACTTAGGTGGTTCAGGGGATAGAGTGCTGAGTCTGGAGTCAGAAAGACCTGAGTTCAAGACAATTACTAACTGTGTGACCCTGGGCAAATCACTTAACTGTTGGCTTTAATCCTGGAGAAGAAGATGGCAAACCACTGCAGTATCTTTGCCAAGAAAACCCCATGGACAAATATTGACATGCTATTGGTCTACAGGGTTATGAAGAGTTGGATGTGACTGAACAACTAAACAACAACAGAAATTCAATAGGGAGAGAAGGGGGGAGAGTTGGGGATGAGAAAAGGGGTGGGGGTGGGGGTGGGGTGGGATAGTAAAAAACAAGTGTGTATTCCAGGTACCTTTATTGACTTTCTGAGTACAAGCACCAAACGTATATTGCAAGAACATCCAATATTTCTCCTGTGCCCACCAGAGAGAGACATTTTGTATGTTTTAAATGCTACATCTGCTTTAATTTACACAGATGCATGCAGCATATTATTCAATGATAGATTACTGCATTAATCACCAAGAGGGGAACAGCCCCATCCCTAGGTTTCCACACTACACCATGGAAACTACCTAATTCACCGTGATGTTAGTAAGTGAGAGTTCCCCGTTAGCCATCAACTATACCACTATCTTACCACCCCCAGGATGTTGGAATGGTCTCAGCAGTGCCGAGGTTTGGAGGGGCTCCAGGCAGTCGGGTCTGGAGTAATGACTAGTAGCCAGACCATGATCAGTCTGGTGGAGGTGAGATTGCAGCCAGCCTTCCGCTGGGCTCCCTGGCAGCTGGAAAGCTCTGTGGTTTCTCTGTGGTTGCTGATGAGGATTGTAATGATGCCATCTATCCAGGTGCCCCTGCTAAGCTAGAGACCTTGATCACTGCGTAACCCGAAGTTGGGCTGTCCTGGTGAGAGAGGTGGTGACAGGGACCAGATGCCACTTGGTTTTATGGACAGTACAGTCAATCCAGGATGTGGGTCTATATGCTAATATAGTGACTTTAATGCCACACGTGGTCATATTGTATTTTGTAAAGAACAAACAAACACAAACAAAATGACAACAAAACCCTCATAGTAGGCTTTTGTGGTTCTATTATATTTGGAAAACACATATGTCAAGATGCCCTGACCAACAACTAGTTATCATAATGCTATTTTTTTCTTTTGTTTTTTAAAGTGCTTGGGGGTACACGGGCTTATTCCAGAATCAAGATGGAGCTGCTCATGTCAAGACTGCAGCTGTCACAGTTTGTGTGAGAGGTGGCCAGTTGTCTAGTTTGGCTGGCATTTAGACTTAGTAGAGCAGAGTAGGGACAGCTAGGGGGTTCAGTGGATAGAGCACCAGGTCTGGGGTCAGGAAGACCTGAGTTCAAATCCAGCCTCAGACACTTACTAGCTGTGTGACTCTGGGCAAGTCAATTAACCTCTGTTTGCCTTAATCCACTGGAGAAGCAAATGGCAAACCACTTCAGTATCTTTGCCAAGAAAACTTCATGGACAGTAGTGGCACACTATGGTCCACGGGGTCATAAAGAGTTGGACGTGACATTACTGAACAATTGAACTATAGCAACAAGAAAAGAGTATTAGGAAGACATAGCTGAGCAGGTCAGGAGGAGTCATTGATTAAATTTACCTGTTGCTCCTAGTTCTAGGATTCTGTCTTCCCTTTTCTCTTTTCCTCCCTTTTTCCTTCCATACACTTATTCCTTGTGTGTTAGGTCCTTCCCCTTCCCTCGCCCACTTTTTCCTCTCTTTCTCTTCTTCATCTTATTCCTTTCTTCTCTCTTCCTCATTCTCTTTCTCTTCCTCCTCCTTTTTTCCATTCTATCCCTTCCTGTTACCCTTAACTTCATGGGAACATAGATTTAGAGCTGAACGGACTCCCCAGATCATCTAGTCTAACCCTGTCGTTTTATATATGTAGACATTGAGGCCCTGAGACACGTCCACCATCATGCATCGCAGAATGGGATTTGAACCCAAATCCTCCACTCCAAATCCATTGGTCATTCTAGTCTACCTCATTCCTCTTCCTCCTCTCTTTTTGCTTTCCTGCTCTTTCTTCCTTTTCTTCTCTTCTTTTTCCTATTCTTCCTCCTTGTCTCATTTAATGGAAGAGTGGTATGGACCCGGACCCACAGGACCCAGTCAAGACCTAGAGCAGCCTCTGAGAATTTGATCCTTAATGAGCACCTGGAGGCCTTCCCCCTCACCCCTAATCCCCAGCGAATAGCTGATCCATCAAGGTAGGGGAAGGTCTGCCCAGAGTTAGAGGAGCCTCTGGCCCTCCGTGGACACAGGGCGTTGCTTTGGCCTGTGTCAGGTTTCAAAGGCAGGTTTTTCATTCCCTGCTCCCACCACCACCACCACCTCCATTGCTTCTAGCCTAATCAATTCTCTAATCTAATCTCTAATCTAAGGCAGAGCCTTTCCATACCACAGCCCTGTCACCCAGTAAGCAGCACCTTCTCCAGCCCATGAGTGCAGGACTTCAGTTCAGGGAAATGTTGGGGTGGCATTAAGGAACAGAGGGAGAAAGAAAGGGGGAAGAAGGGGAGAGAGAGAGAGGGAGAGAGAGAGACAGACAGAGAGAGAGAGAGAGAGAGAGAGGACAGAGGACAAAGGACAGAGGAGAGAGGAGAGAGGAGAGAGGGGGAAGGGGGAGGGAGGGGGCAAAAATATACCCAATCCCTGTGATTTCTAAAATTGATAAATTGTCAGGCTAGTGACTCAGGCCAGAGACTGTTTCCCTAGCCTAGAGCCTTGAAGGGCATCAGAAGGAATGGGAAGAACAGGCTGAGCTCAAATAAGAGGAAAAGTGTTTGGGGCTGAAATCATCATACTGGATAGTCCTAGAGGACCAGAAGTATACTTCCTAGTCATCATCCACTCTGAGAAACAGCATGCAGGACCTCGTTATAGGCCCTGAGGACTTTCATTGTCAAATGATATGACATCTTCTTCCAAGAAAATTATGACCTAAATAAAGGAGGCAGGATGGACAAACATAATTTAATGAACATTTATTCATGGAATGTCAGAGCTAGAAAGACTTTGGAGAGGATGTGGTACAACTTGTACCTGAACAAATTTCCCCAGCAAGTGCTCATGTGGTTTCTGCTTAAAACCACTAGTCATGGGGAGCTCACCAATTCCCAAAGCAGCCTGTTCTACTTTTTGATAGCTCTGATTATTAATAAATTCTTTCCTTATATTGAGCCGAAGCCTGCTTTTCTTTACCTTCTACCCACTCCTTCTAGCTCTGCCTTCTGGAGCCAAGCAGAACAAATCTCTTCCATATGAGAATTATTCAAGTATTTGAGGACTTCCATCCTGGTCTCTCTAAATCTTCTCTTCTCCATGGGCTCAAGATGCTCCTTCACACCCCCCTCCATATGACATAGTTTATAGTCTTGTCACCATCATGGCCATCCTTCTTTGAGTGTTCTGTAACATATCAAAGTCTCTCTAAAAACATGACAGCCAGAACTGACACAATGCTCCAGAAATGGGCTGCACAGGGCAGGATTCAGCAGAGAGATCATCTACCTCACTCAGGAAAATGAGGATAAGATCACACAGGCTATTTTTGTTTCCATGTTCCATTGTTGACGTATTAAGCATGAGATTCACTGGGACCTCCAGATTTTTCTTTCATATAAATCATTGACTAATTACATCCCCCTCATCCTGTGTTTATGTAGTTGGTTTTTTGGAACCCAGATGTAGAATTTTACTATTTTACTATTTACTATTACTGTTACTGTTTACTACTACTATTTCTATTCCTATTAAATGTCACTTCATTAGATTCAAGCCACTGAAAACATAAATACCTTTTTTCTATCTACCATGTTAAGGACCCTCTGGTAGTCCCTGGAGAAAGCAAAGATGAATAAGACAGAATTTCTTCCCTCAAGGAGATTACAATTTGGTAGAGAAGATTAGCCATGTACACAAATAATCATAATACAAATTATTAAATTATTACATGCATTTTTGTTGTTGTTCAGTCATTTTCAGTTAAGTCTGACTCTTAATGACCCCATATGAGGTTTTCTTGGCAAAGATACTGGAGTGGTTTGCCATTTCCTTCTCTAGATCATTTTACAGATGAGGAAACTGAGGCAACCAGGGTTAAGTGACTTGCCCAGGATCATACAACCAGTAAATGTCTGAGGCCAGATTTGAAATCACAAAGATAGGAGAAGTCACATTGTCCTGAGAGAGTCGAAGAGGGAGGAGTCACTTCTAGCTGGGGAAATCTAGCTGGAGATTCAAGGTAATTGGATGGGAGGAAATAGGACAGGAAAAGAATCCATGACAGTCATAAGGGATTTTTTGTATAAAGGGAGAGAGTCACAGTCTCGGAGTTGGAAGGGAGCTCTTACCTGAACAAGAATCTCCACTGCACCGCACCTGATGTTTGGTGACTTTGCCTTTTTTTAAGCCTCCAGTGAAGGGGAAACTCCCTTTCCTAAGGCAGCCCTTTCCACTTTGGGATAACATATAGGCATCTGGCCCAAACGTGCCTCTTTGTAGCTTCCATCCATTACTCTTGGTTCCGCCCCTAGGGGCCAAACAGAGTTCATCTCATGGCAAAAATACTTGAAAACAGTTATCATCTTCCCTAAGTCTTCTCCTCTTTAGGCTGAACATCCCTGCCTCCCTCACCACTCTTCAGATGACATAGTTGGAGGCTCTCTGCCATGCTGGATGCTCCTCTGGATGCCTTCCAGCTTGTCAATGTCCTTCAGAGAGGGTGGCGGCCAGACCTGAACACAGCATTGCTCACATGGGTAAGGTCTGACCTCACCGCCTCTGGGAAGTCTTCCCTCACTGTCCTACCCTGCAGCGATTGCTCCCTCCTCCAAACTGCTCCTCCATTAGTCCATATCACTTATTAGGCACTTATTATTGGGCCTCGTATTGTAAGCTCCCTGTTCTTTTGTCCGTATTCCAGGTCCCCTTGCCAGGTTGGGATCTGTCTGATTCACTTCTGCCTCATGTGATCATAGGAGTCAGAGATGGGAGAGACCTTAGAAGTCCGACTTCTCATTTTCCAGAGAATGAAGCTAAGGTCTAGAAGGACTGTTGTCTGTTCAAGGTCAGAGACAGAAGCCAAGCGATCTGTTGCTGGTCAAATCAGAGATCAGACAGCATGTTGTTCCATTTGGCTGGAGCATAGAGTAAGTGAAGGAAACTAGTCTGAAAAAAGGCTGAAAAGATAGATTTGTCACCTAATGCTGTGACCATCCACTGTAGCATGCAACGTGGCAGGCAGTGTGACATGCAGTGTGGGAGACAGTGTAACCGCAGTGACATGCAACATGGCAGATAGTGTGATGTGCAACATGGTAGGCAGTGTGACATGCAGTGTGGGAGACAGTGTAACATGCAACGTGGCGGAGAGTGTGATATGCAACATGGCAGACAGTGTGACGTGCAACATGGCAGACAGTGTGATGTGCAACATGGCAGGCAGTGTGACAAGCAGTGTGGGAGACAGTGTAACATGCAGCGACATGCAACATGGCAGATAGTGTGACATGCAGTGTGGGAGATATGAGAATAGCATTACAATGTAACCAAGGTGTATATCTCAACAAGAACACTTGAAGTGACTCACTCATTCATTCATTCAACAAACATTTCCTGTCCTAGGATAAGGCCCAAGCTCAGCTCTGTGGGGAAAGAGAATTGACTGAGATCTGATCTGGTCCTCACAGTGCTCACAGACTTGGAAAGGAGATAGAAGTATAAATCAGATATAACCACACATTACGGTTATTTTGCATACCTACAGCCCCTTTGAATATGAGTTTCATAAGGACAAGTGGGGGGGGGTATTCATCTTTCTCTCCCCATGGAGCAGAGTTCAGGACATTAAACACCATAGAAACTCAGGACACATTCATTGAATGAACATGAGTTGAGGTGCATGGGACTGCATACGGGACTGGTCCAGGTGTTATCTTGGGATCAGGACCCTAGGGCTCTCATCAAATGGATTTCCAGGAAATCTTGACCCCATAGAGTCATAACCGGATCACAGAAGCACCACTGGAAGGGATGTTTGTGATAATCTAGCCCAATCTTTTCCTTTTTTCTTTTAAACAAATAAGAAAACTAAGGACCAGAAAAGTTCAGAGACTTGTCCAGTGTAATACAGGTAGTAAGTGGCAGTGTGGGGATTTGAACCTGGGTCTTCTCTCTCAAATTCTTTTTGGTTTACCGCACTTCCTCCCCAAATGCCAAAGGAGTCACATTGGCCTAGTACCATATTACTTTAAGGGAGCCAGCCAGAAGAGTCACACTTTGTACCCAGCTCTCCCAGAACCAAAACTGCCTGTTCCATCCTTACTTTCTCCCCACATGCACCCTAGCTCCAGAGGAATTGTTCACAGTACTCCCTCCCTGTATGTTTCTGGTGCTTTGGAAAGATGCAGGAAGCTACACACACACACACACACACACACACACACACACACACACACACACA
>NW_020954598.1:22709116-22735437 GCF_900497805.2 Vombatus ursinus
CACACACACACACACACACACACACACACACACACACACACACACACCCTCTGCTATCTCACAAAAGCTCAACACAGGAGATCCTGAGCATTTGACTCAGACAACCATGGAAGTAGACTTGATTTTAGGAGACAAGAGAGTAGTGACCACAGGACACTTGGAGGAACTCCTCTGATGAGGAGCTAGGGATTTCTAGAGGGAGGGGTGGGTAGGGTGAGCATTCCAGAAATGTGGGGCAGCCTGTCATGTAAAAGCAACTGGACCAATGTGGCTAGAACGCAGAAGGGCTAATAATGGGAAATCAGTCTGGAAAGGTAAGTACCAGAGTGTAAGATGCTTAAAATATCCAACTAAGAAGTTTGGATTTTATCCTAGAGGCAATAGGGAGCCACAGAAGCTTCTTGAATAGTAGAGTGACAGGGTCAGATGTGCTTTAGAATATCAGTTTGACAACTATGTAGAAGGAATGGAGAGAGACTGAGGCAGGGAAATTAGTTAGAAAACTATTACAGGGCAACTAGGTGGCACCATAGTGCATACAGAACCAGCCCTGGAGTCAGGAGGACCTGAGCTCAAATCCAGCCCCAGACACTTACTAGCCCTGTGACCCTGGGCAAGTCACTTAACCCTGATTGCCTCCAAAAAAGAAGAAGAAGAAGAAGAAGAAGAAGAAGAAGGAGAAGAAGAAGAAGAAGAAGAAGAAGACCATTGTAATAGTCCAAGCAAGAGGTGATCAGGGCCTGGACTAGGGTGGTGACTGTAAAGAAAGTATAAAGAGAGGGACAGAGGTGAGAGACATTGTGGAAGCAGAATTGATAAACCTTGGCAACTAATGGGGCCTGAGGAAGAGGAAGAAGTCAGGAATGATGCCAAGGTTATGAACCCAGATGACTGGAGGATGGCAGTGCCCTCTTTTATTTCCATAACCTGGAGAAGGATGCTAAGTACTCTCTCTGGACCAAGCTTAGGAAGGTGTTGGGAGGAGGGATGGAGGGAATAGAAGGGAGAGAAAAAAAAACTCTTTTTCCTGCTATTGAGGGTCTGACTGTGGGTCTCCTCGGACCTGAAATCCACACTCCTCGGGCCCTCTGCATGGCCTCCTTCATGCCCTGCAGAACTAAGTGACAGCCATGATAAGGCTCCATTTCCTATTTCATTCCCTGTATATTTATGGCAGTAAAACCTGGCTTGTAACAGCTTTCCTGCTAATTATATCACTCCAGATTTATCTCATAGTGATTTTTGTGGCTTGCCCCAAGCACCAGAGCTATCATTGAGAAGCATCACCAGTCATCCCAGAGTCTTTGCATGCCCACTAACCCTGAGCCCCACACCCACGCGGGATTTTACGATGATTTCAGCAGGGGCAGAAAAGGCTGACGGGTGCTGGTGAAGGCCTCTGTCCTCCTACTGAGTGCTTGATGTGGGGGAGGGGCTTCTTAGTCCTTTATTAATATTATTATCATTGACAGTGATAATAATACTTCCACTGAATTTCTCCTCTAATGTCCTGTAATGCTGTGACAGCGCCCTCAGTTTTTCAAGGTCTGGCCAGTGACACAGAAGCTCTGGCAGATGCCATCAAGCTAGAAAGGGCCTGGTGGCAGAAAAAGTCAGTCGTCAGAGTGTTGGCTAGTAGCAAATGAATATTTGAGCCAAAGCAACTTGTGAAGAGTATCTAGGAGGGCACGAAAGGGGCTGCATCCACCTCAGCGGCAAAGACATCTATCCCAATGAAATCATAGCTCCTTGAAGTCCAGTAACAGTCCTTATGTAGGTCTAACTTGTTACAATTTTAAAATGCTTTTGATCCATTCTTGTATTCAGTCCTCACAGTACTCTGGGGAGAAAGACACAGCAAGGTTGCTATGCCAATTCATAGGGTGGGGAACTGGGACCCATGGAGGGGGCAGGACTTGCCTGCCCCCATTGAGAGACTTAGTGGCCAAGCGAGGACCCGTTCCACCTTTCATTTTAGAGGTCTTCCCACTCTACCCCTTCAAAACCCAGTCAGTAAAACTGTTGCCATTTCATTGAACTATTTCTAAAGATGGAGACCGCCCTACAATATGTCCTATTGGCTTGCCATTCTAGAAGTCTTTCCTCACAATCCAACCCAAATCTTTCCAGCTGTAGTTTGTCAATTTCCAATCCCAAGATAGAGAAGAGAAAGAAGAAAAAAACGTGTTAGCTTCATCTCATTGCAGCAGAGTCCAGGACAGGCAGTCAGGAGATCTAGTCTTATCTCTGTCACTTGGTCCAGGGCCTTGGGCATGGGCTCAGCCATGAGAGGATGAGTTTGGTGGCACCTTGGTATAATGAGAAAAAAAACAAAACCATGAATGTAGGGTCAGAAGCCCTGGGTTTAAGTTCTGCTACCTGAGTGACCTTGGGCGAGTCACTCTGAGCTTTGGGGGGCACACCCGGAAACGGAGCTAATGATGCTATGCGTCTAAGAGGGCAACTGTGAGGATCAGGTGAGGTGATGGATTCACGTCCTTTAGGATCATGAAGAATAATCTAGATAAAAGCTTGTATTGTTATGATTACTATAAGATCCCGTCTCATTCCTTAAATACTATACCCTGTAGGCCAGGCCAAGTGGAGTTAAGGGAAGTGGTTTTGAGCTTGAGATCTGGCTGACTTTTCTTTTCTTTTCATATGATGCTGTGAACTACTATTATGTACTACTTTCAAGTGTCTATCAGGTTTAACACAATAGTAACAGAACTGCTCTGCTCGTCTGTGTCTCCTTATGAACTTTCTTCTGCTCTCTTCTGTGTATTTTTAAATGTTGCATTGACCCAACTCACATTTCTATGGTGGTGGTGCCATTATCTCTGAAAGGCCTTTGCATCATTTAGAAATGGTTCCCTTTCTGTTAGTATTGCCTTCTCTGGCCTCACTAATTCCTGGGAGAACCATCTTGGAAATGGATTTTTAAAAATCCAAAGGCTTGGTGAAATGGGGTTTGGGAGGTCTATGGGCCTGGGAATTGTGAATTTTCAGAAGGAGCCAGAATGCCTACTAAAGAGCCTCATCGGGTTGGCAGCAGCTACAAGAGTGTGCCCAGTCGTCTGAAGTGGATCTTCAGCCCTTGTCCAGGAGGCGCCTAATTATCCCTAATGGAAGAGGTTCATTAATTCATGGCATCTTTGGAAGGCTTCATTGCACTGAGGGCTTGGCTTCTGCTTCATGGATGAGAGCCCATGTGCCCTCAGGATTTCTGGCACGATGAGGTCAGGAGGAAGGAGAGGGCTCTCCCAGGCCTTGATATGAAGGCCTAGCTCCCAGGTCCTTATCTGCACAATCTATGCTTTATCTCTTCCCCAGAGCATGTAGGTCAATCTGGACTCCTCTTCCTCTGGAGGACTCATTCCTCATCTGTAAAATGGCGGGCTTGGAGCAGGTGATCCGATTCCTGAATCTTGAGCTAGAAGGCACTTTAGAAGTCATCTAGTCCAGCTCCTTCATCTTACAGATGAGGAAACTGAGGCCCAGAGAGGTTGTGGCTTGCTTGGGGTCACACAGATAGGGTTTGAACCCAGGTCCTCTGACTTCAGATCCAGCAAATCCACCGCACTGAGCTGTTACTCCTACATTCATCCATTTATTCTGTTCCCCTAACACAGAGTGATAATCATCATAAGTAATATTTTTGTAGGGTTTTAAAGTTTGCAAAATGTTTGACATGATATCTCATTTGATTCTTCCTACGAACCTTGTGAGACAGGTGCTATTGTTATCCCCACTTTACAAATGAGGAAACTGGAGCTGAGAGAGGTTAAGTTGCCTATCCAGGGTCATATAGCTAGTCTGAGGAGGGATTCAAACTAAGGCCTACCTGACACCAAGGCCACTTCTCAATCCACTACCTTAAGTCATACCCATTACTGCCTCCACGCTTTTCCCTCTTGTTCTCCCCAGTACCACTCTTCCCAGAATGCACTGACCCCACCCCTTCCCATTTTTCTTTGCAACCCAGTGCAGAGAGAGGCACCGGCATGGGAACCAGGACACCTGGGTTCTGGTCCTAGCTCTAGCTGGCTGTGTGACCTTGGGAAAGTCACTTCTTGGATCTCAATATTCTCATCTCAAACTGAGGACCACCCCCAAATCTTATAGGGCACCTTATGGTACTCCCAAGTCCCCAAGAAGATTTAGAATCAGAGTCTGGAAAGAGTTCAGTCTCTGAGATAACAGAAAGAGAAAGGGAAAAGGAGAAGCCTTTGTGGAGGGGGAACAGGGATATGGTCGTTCAGAGGTCCAGCGTTAGGAAGGCAGGAAGATCTCAGAGCTGCAGCTCCCAGGACTGATTCAGGAAATGCCCTGGGCCCATCATTGGATAGGGTTCATTAAATGACTGATTAATGTGTAGACCAACCCAGCCCACCCTCAACTAGGCAGTCCCTAAGTTTTCTAGCTCTAAATCTAAAGCATTATTTCAGAACCCACTCCTTTCAACTCAGCAATAATTCCATCAGGGTGGCAGACGCTTCAAAGTGTGTACCATTGTGCTATCTCCAAAAGAGGAATTTGCTGAGCAAACTCCTATTGTACACAGGATTTCAGAGGGGAATGTTTAGCCTGCTGAAGAGAATAAACCATTTTCAAGCACTTTATAATCTATATGCTAATTACAAATCATTCCTGTCTATTCATTAAAGTAGGTCTTCAAGGACTACTGGTTGTCTGCACTTGGTTAGCATAGTTAGATAAGGTAAGATTGAAAGAAATAAAACTGGAGGCTTTTGTATATGGAGAATGTAGGTGAATGGGAGTAGGTGAATGGCAGGAAACCTGGATTCTTCTCCAGACTTTGCTACTACCTTGAAGCCTCAGCTTGAGCAAATGGCATTCCCTCTGTGTGCCTCAGTTTCCTTATCTGAAAAATGTAGCTGTTAGTCCCTATCCTTACGGGGCTGTGGGAAGATTGATGTGAGAGGATAAATGTGGAACTTATAATCTTTAAATCTATCTACACGTGTGGGCTATTATCAGTTATTAGTATTTATTAATTCATGCTTTTCAGTAATTCAGCCTGACCCTGCCCAGGGTTGGCATGAATTATTGTATTGACTAAACAAGTGGGAAATTAAGGAGAAGAGTGTGGTTAACCTACGGATGGATTCTTGGTACAAATGAGGTAAGGGTCACAGAATCCATTCCTCAGTGCTCTACCCAGGCAACCCTAACCCTGTTCGTAGACCAAATCCTAACCCTGGCTACAGACTGTCTTAATTTATATCACTGATCATAAGGATGCCAAGAGAGGAGTTGGGATGGTTCAGTACAGCCCATCCCTGTTTCTAGAGCTGCAGTTCTGAGCCTCATTCTACTTTTGGGAGTCAGGGGCATCATCTTCAGGTGACGGCATGAACTCACATACAGACGTAGAGACAGATGCAGCGGGTAGATAGATGCTGGTACAGTGTCAGGGTCCTGGTAGTGCTCTGTTAGATGGAACTGCAAGCTTTATTCTCAGAGAAGAGGCAAGGTCTGCTGGCAGGGGAGCTAGCAGTGGCCTGGTTGTGTGCTCAAACGTGGGGATCTTCTGGTGGCCCTTTGGTTTCCATCTCTAAAATCTCTTTCTTCTCTATTGACCCTTTGGGCCCATTGGGGCTCTTTTAACAGGGAGAAATGCTATTGCAAAAATTGGATAGTTAATTTCCCTAATCCACAAGGTGGGGTGAAATGAAAGTGGCTCCGCAGAGCCACTGGCACTTCCACCGAGGAGTCGTGTCTGCCTCACTTTGACTTGTCCTGCTCATCTTCCCTCTTGAAGATAAGAAGGTGATGTTGAGAGAAGGGAGCTATTCCTTCTCTCAGCCTCTGAGGGTTCTCAGAGCACAAGGCCAGCATCCCAGCTTCCTCTGTCTCCTACCAGTCCCAAACACTCCCGTGTCCAGTTGCCATTTACTGACTAGTCTAGTTTTGGACAAGGGCTATAACCTCTCTCCTCCAGACTGGTACTAGAGCAGCCTCTGAGGTCTGAGTGGCTTAGCTTGGGTTCCTCCAACATGGAGCTTCTCAGCATTCTGTGTCCACACTTAGCTGACAGGCCCAAAACTGAGTGACTGTATTCAGCAAAGCTTTTCAGTGCAGAGTGTGTATGTTCGAGGCACTGAGGATATAGAGCCAAAATGGAAAGAAGTTCTGCCCTCAAGGAGCTTACGTTCTACTGAGAGAGAAGCAGGAAAGGGAAGAGGGCCAGCAAAGGTCTTCTTGATTCTTTCCACTATTCTCAGGAGGGCAGATCTTTGGACTCTACACCCAAGGTCTCAGGCCCCAAAATGCTTTATGTCCCAGGAAAGGCCCTCTGACTCCAGTCTGCCCATTTGCTTTGGGGGAAAAGGAGGGTGGTCTATCCTTGGTTCTGTGCTTTTTTTGTTTGTTTTTTTGTTTTTTGGTTGGGCAATGGGGGTTAAGTGACTTGTCCAGGGTCACACAGCTAGTAAGTGTTATGTGTCTGAGGCCAGGTTTGAACTCAGGTCCTCCTGAATCTAGAACCAGTGCTCTATCCACTGCGCCACCTAGCTGCCCCAGTCCTGTGCTTTTGATGTGCTAATGATTTTATTAATGACTTGAATAAAGGCATGGGAAGCTGGGTGGTGAAGTGGATAGAGTGCCAGGCCTGAAGTCAGAAACACCTGAGTTCAAATCCGGCCTCAGATCCTTACTAGCTCTGTGACCCTGGGCAAGTCTCTTAACCCTGCTTGCCTAAGTTTCCTCATCTGTAAAATGAGCTGGAGAAGGAAATGGCAAACCACTGTAGTATCTTTGCCAAGAAAACCCCAAATGGGGTTATGAAGAGTTGGACACAACTGGAATGACTGAACAATGAAAAAGGCATACACACATGTGACACAAAGCTAAAAAGGATAGCTGACCTGTTTGATTACAGATTAAATGTTGAAGTACCAAGAGGGGACCTTTATGTAGCACTTAGTCAACAAACATTTCTTAAGTTCCTACTATGTGCCAGGCACTATGCTAAGCACCAAAAAAAGAAAAAAAAAGATAGTTCCTGCCCTCAAGGAGCTTACAATCTAATTGGAGAAGACAATACTCGAAAGGAAAGGAAGGTAAAGGGAGAGGGAAAGCAGGACATGATGAAGAAGGCCAAAGGAGTGCAGCCAGTGGAAAATGAAGAAATGGCTGGCCTGGGCACCCTATGTAAATGTAGGTTTTAAGTGGAGCTCTCTGATCCACCCTTCATTTAGAGGGGTCCCTCTCATCAGCGGATACTGATGAGATTTGAGTGCCAAAGTTGATGTGATCTTGCAGGATGACAAGGTTCCTGGGGATGGAGAAGGCCAGAGGAGTGCAGTTGGGTGGAAAATGAAGTAAACTTTAAAGTTTATAGGTTCCTGACCAGTTTTTCCACTTGGTCTTCACAGCAGCCTTATGAGGTCGGGAACAAAAGTATTTTCCTTTTTAAAGATAAGGAAACTGAGGCTCAAATGATCTGCTGGTGGTTGAAACAGTGAATGTCAGAAGCCCGATTCAAACCTAGGTCTCCCCTAACTCCCAATCCAACCCCTTTCCATGCTGCCTCAGTTAAGAAACTACAGTTATCCCTTCCATCCTTAACCATGGAGGTTAGGGGCACAGTGCCCCTGCAATCTGGAAAATCTGCCTAAAATTTTTTGGCCCTCCTTTCATACCAGAGAAGAAGTCTGAATTTTTTCTTTTATGGGGTGTTTAAAGTAACTTATTGTAAAATGTGGGTTAAGTATTTAGTCATAGGCTCTGTGTTGTCTGCCAGCTTTTGTGTGTCACCTGTGGCTTCCACAAAACTCCCCCAAAATTCCCATTTGATTTCTTTTGCCAACCCACAATATATCAAAACCTCAATGGGTTGCAGTGAGGAAGGGATAACAGTACTCTTAACCCCCTACTCTAGTTCCAACTCTCCAGCCTGAAGTAGTTTAACAGATGGCTGGCTGGTCTCCCTGCCATGAATTTCTTTGCCCTCAATTCATCTCTTCTCCATTACTCTCTGAATGCCCATCCCTGACCCTGTCACTTTCTCATTCAAAATCCATATAAGAATTAAGTTTTTCCATTAAAGCCCGGACTATGTCTTACCTAAGCTTTGTTGCATCCCTCCACGCCAACACGGGGCTCTGTACACGCATCACATTCTGGAAAAGAAACTAATTGAATTGAATGAAGTGACTCCTGATTGCCTATAAGATAAAATGCCACCTCCTTACCCTGGCATTCAAGGACTCTTCAGGCTGGCTCCAGCTGGCCTCCCAATCCTTATCTCACATTACTCATTTTCACATCCTCTGTCTTCCTCACACTGAGACTAGCAATTCACAGATTGTATACTTCTGCCTCTCTGCTTTCTGAAAGCTTTCTCTTTAAGGCAGCTGGTGGTGCAGCAGAGACAGCACTGGGCCTGAAGTTAGGAAGACCTGCATTCAAAGGCGGCCTCAGATACTTACTAACTGTGTGACCTTGGGTAAGTCACTTCATTGTATCTGCCTCAGTTTCCTTATCTATAAAGTGAAGATGGTAACAAATACATATCTCACAGGGTTGTTTTGAGGGTCAAATGAAATAATATTTGTAAAAGCTCTTCATGCAATGCCTGGCACATCATAAGTGTTATATATGTATGTGTGTATTTATATAGATATAGATGTATAGATTTGTGTATACATGTATCTGTAAGTGCTTTAGAAATAAGAACTTATTTGGTCTTTACCACCTAGAAGGTAGATGCTATTATTATCCTTATTTTGTTGTTGAGGAAAGTGAAGCAGACAGAGGATACATGACTTACCTTGGGTCCTACAACTAAGAAGTATCTGAATCCAGATTTGAACTTGGGTCTTTCGGCCTCAAGGCCAAACGCTGTCTGTCACTCATGCCTCCAATCCCAGCCCACATCAAAGAGCTGGGGAGCAAGCCTAATTCTCCTTCTCACCACGTCATTTTTTCCCCTACAGAATAGTACTTAGAGAAAGAATGATGGGGATAGAGGACCTTGAAACAACTACTCTTCAATGATAAACAAATCAGTAGACTTTCCAGGGCAGGTGAATCTGCAGAGTTAATATCCCCAAATCCACACCTTGGCGTCCTTTTCCGCCTCTCACTACTCCTAGCAATTAAAAGGTATTTTCTCTTTTACTGTAAATGCAGTTTTCCTGTGCTTCCCATCCATTACATACATTAAAAGATCTTGACCCATCCATTTTTCCTCTCTTGAAAGAAAGACGTACTACCCAGAGCCAATTAGGATCGAGTGTGGGAGATGAGGGTGTTTGTGAAGGCATTTTCTCTCTGATTGCTTGCATTTAAGTCTGATTATCCTCCCCTCACCAAAACAGCACCGAGCTACAGCATCAGGGAGGAGATCTCTCTCTCCCATCTCTCTCCCATCTCTCCCTCCCTTTCTCCCTCCCTTCTCCACATCCTCTCTCTCTTCCTCTATCTCTTTCTCCCTTCATCTCTCATTCTCTCTCTCTCTCCCCTTTTTTCCTCCCCAGTCTCTTTCTGGAGAACAATAAACAATGGGTAACTTCAACACCACCCACACGTGATGTTTATACCTCTCTATTCTTCAGGATCCAACTTAAATATTACCTTCTCCAAGCTTTCCCTGATACCCACTCCCACCCCACAGCTCCAAGTGATCTACTTTGAACCCCAAAGCATTTTCCCCATTCACAGAACCTCGTAATTCAAAGGGACCTCTTCATCCAGTTCAACTCGTAGCTGGTTAACACTTCATTTTACAACATCCCCAACAAGCAATCATCCAACCCCTGAAGACCTCCAGTGAGGCGGAGCCCAATTCCTCCCAGAGCATCCCACTCTACTTTGGGATAGTTCTCCTTGTTAGGAATGTTTCCTTCTCCTGAGCCTAAATCTTCCTCTCTTCACCGTTCACTCATCACTTCTCATTATGCCTTCTAGGGCAAAAAGAATCTGTCGAGTTTGGCCTTGATCACCTACCTTGTTGTAGATGCTTGTGTCTGTGTCCTGGCCACGCTTCTAGACTGGGATCTCTGCAAACACAGGCATCAAATCCCAGCCAACTGTGTGTCTCCCTCCCAGCTTAGCCAAGGACCAGACTGTGCACGTAACAGAGACCTGGTAAATGTTTATTGAATGAATGTGAGCTGATATTTGTATAACGCTTTAAGGTTGATGTAGCTCTTTGTATACATTATCTTATTTGATCTTCACAAAAACCCCTTGAGGTAGGTAAACACATATTTTATTATTCCCTTTTTACAGAAGAGGAAACTGAGGCCAGAGAAGCTAAACAACTTGCCTGGGGTTTGAACCCAAGTCTGTCCCTACTGCAGGTCCATCATCATTTTCACTAGACCCTGCTTCCCTCCGTGTGAATTAATGATTGAATTTTTTAACTGTTTCTCTCATTTCTCAGTCCCAGAAACATAGGGATGTGAAGGAACCAGGGAGGTGAACAGAGTAGAACCAAGGTTGGTCAATCATGTCTCCGGACACCCTGAGTTCAGGAAGTTGGTCTGAGATAGCCATGGCCACTGAATGGGCATGTGCTGAAGGATCACATCCCTGAAGAGAAAGCTAATGTCTGTGGCGAGGATCTGGGAATTGTGTGGAATGACAGCTCTCTCTGCCTGCTGTCCCCTGCCTGGCAGTTCAGCATCAACACAGGCTTTCACTAGAAACTCCTCTTTAGAAGGAGCATTGACTTCTGGTGAGGGCCTGGGGGTGGAGGGACCTGGCCTTTAGTCCTCCCTGGTCCCGATCTCCATCTCTGCCCTAAAGGCAAATTTGAGGGCAGCAATACTTAAACACTGAGGCAGGGAGGAAGACCAGGAAGAGCTAAGCCTTCTAGCCTCCCAGAACAACCATGGAGTTGGCAACGTTTGTCAGAACAGAGAAGAATATCAGTATTAGAAGGATACATACAACATAGGATGTCAGAGCTGGAAAATATATTAAAACATGGAATGTCAGAACTGGAAGTGACCTTAGAGCATAGAATGTCAATGCTGAAAAGGACTCCAGAACATACTAATGTCAGAGCTAGGAGTAACCTTAGAACATAGAACACAGAATGCCAAAGCTTGAAATGGTCCTAGAACATGGAACATAGACTGTCAAAGGTGGAAATGATCTTGAAATGCAAACATAGAACATCAGAGCCAGAAGGAACTTCAGAACGTAAAATGTCTGAGTTGGGAGGGGATTTAGTGAGCATCTTGTCCAACTCATTTTACAGAGCAAAAACTCAGCTGCTAAAAGGAGAAGGGGCTTGGTCAGGGAAATATAATTAGTCAGTGATCAGCCAGAATGTAAATCAGGTCTCCTTCCAGTGCAATGAGACACTGCTATCATCTTATCTGTTTTATTAACTATCATAAGTAAATTATTCTGATCCTAGAACGTTTGGTCAGGGAACAGGCCTTAAACATGTATCTCCTGTCATTAATAGATGCATAAGCATTGCTCTTGCAAATCCAGACATGAGGATCCCTCTTTGGGTTCCACCAGTTGTATAGACATATTTCTAGGCCAGAGATTCAAGGTTCTAGTGCCTCTCTATCACTACATGGTCTTTGGTAAACCCTTTTCCTTCTCATCATCATCAGTTTCCTCATCTGCAAAATGGGAATAGAGGTGGAAGAATTATTTAGGTAATCTCTAAGATCCCTTTCCGCTCAGACATGCCTTATTTTTATCACCCAAGGCAAATATTTCAAAAAACAATTCAGCAAAAAATTTATTAAACACCAGCTATGGGCAAGACCCAGTGCTGGGCACTGGAAAAGGTACAAAGTAAATAAGGCTGAATTCCTCCCTTCAAAGAGCTCACAATTTAGTGGCAGGGAGAGGGGGTGGGAAGTGTCAGGCACAGACACGTATAATTTGGTCCCACATAGATTACAATAAGGGTCACAAAAGGGAGGAAGGAGAAAGAGCACCAGACTTGGTCATCCCTCTAACCATGGTTAGGCCGTTGGGTCCTATACTTATTGGTGTGATCCTGGGTCCTTGGAGTGCCCACCACCCCTCAAGGGGAGCCTCAGAGATTTCTGCCTACCCCCCAGAGACCTGACATCATGGTGTCTCTGCCTGGGCCCACCTTCCTCCCTAACTCCTACAGCGACAAGAACCACGCTGCCCCTCTGATTGTCCTGGGCACTGTTGACACTACTCCTCCCCCTCCCCCCCCAAATAAAACCTGTTTAGCCCCAAGTGGAAACATTTCTATTTTACAGCTCTATGTGTGGCTGGTGATGATTTAAGCCATCAGCCTAATACATTTGTTTATTTAACTCCCAAATATGGGGGAGGGGGGAGAGTAGGGCTAGCGAGGGAAAGACAGAGCCACCGCCTTTTGAAATATGGCCCTCAGTGAGCAGAAATATGACTTTATTGTCTGCCTCCTGAGACAGCCCCTAATCGGCCCCCAGCGCCTGCAGCAGGCTTGAGTTATAGGCCTTTCCAGGCCAGGAAAGGATGAGAACTGTCATCCTTCACCCAGCTCCATCACCATCGATGTGTTCAATAGCAAAACGTCTCCTCCAGTCTCGGCAGGCTGCATCGTTGCATACATCGTAATGTTCTTCTCCTGGCCTCTCCCTTTTTTTATTTAAACAGGGACCAGCCATAGAACATCCGGTAGTGAAGCAGCTGTCAGGTAAAGAAAAGTAGCTGACATTCAGATAGCACTTTTCACGTTAACTCATTAGATCCTCACTCCGACTTGGTGAAGTAGATATGTAGGTATGGTTGTCTCCACTTTATAGACGAGGAAACTCAGATGTCATAACCACACAGCCGATAAATAGGATTTCCTGAGAGCCTGCTACATGTGTGAAAGGCATGCTAGGCCCTGGGGATGCAAAGACAAAAGGAAAAACCATGCCTGCCCTGAAGAAGCTTATATTCTACTGATTCTATATTACGCTGCCTCAGTCAGAGAGAGAGAGATGCTGTCACATTCCTGGGCCTGTCCCCAGCCCTGGTGACTTGGTAAGACCCAGGGCATGAATCACAGAGCATCTGAGTTATTTTACAGATAGGAAAACTGGCCTAGAGAGGGAAAGATACTTTCCCAGAGTGCCATGATAGGTACTGTGTTAAGGGCTATTAAGGGGTCCCATGAACTTGTCTTCTTGAGTTGCCATATTTTCCAGAAACACTGCGTCCAAAGCATGCAGGAGGCCCTAAATGTGTCAAGGATGAAGCTCCCCCCGAGCTGACATAATTTTTTGTTGCACCCCAAACTTGACTCCCTGTGTGTCCTTGGGAGGCAAGACAGACACCAGCCAGTCTGCGCTAGTCTGGGATAATGCTTGTGCCACTGGGGTCCTTTGCAAATAAGTGGGCCCTCCTATCTTCATAGCCTAGCAGTTCCCAAGGGAAACCTTGCCATTATCTTGATCCTCCCCATGGGGAGTGGTCTTGTCTTTTTTCCCACCTTTGCTTGCCCTGATCCCCCTCCCATGTACCCCTTCCTGGTATCCCCTCCTCCCTTTGTCCTGCTATTACAAAAATGTAAACTTCAGTAAAGACTCAGAACCCTTTGGGTTCCACATGCACATTTATTTCTCTTGTACTAACCCTGGTTTTCACACAAGTCTCGTGACATTGTGATTGCCTATGACCCATGGTAAGTGACACAGGCAAGGCTTCATCCCTGGCCTCCTGATTTCCTGGCTCCTAGCCCAGGTTTTCTCTAGCACATCACACTGCCCTGGCTGGGATGGGGTCTTGTTTTCAGTGTATTGGGGAAATCACTCAAGAAGTCATGTGGTTTGGGAGAAGAAAAAAAAACACTGAACTGAGAGTCAAGACCTGGGTGAGTTAAGAGCTTTTCATTGTTCTTAGCAGTGTGAGCTGGAGTGATCCAGGGCCATCTCCAAATCCTCCCCCTTTCCCACCTTTCCTATGGCCACTGAGGACACTGCCATCCTCCCGATTACCCAGGTTCCCAGCCTCAGTGCCATCCCCGACTTCTAACTGGCACACACCCCACACACTCAATCCATTATCAAGCTGGGTCATTTTACCCCTTCTCTCCCTTCGCACAGCCACCATCCTGGTACAGGCCCTCTCACTCCTAGACTATTGCAATGGACTCCTCATTGGTCTTTCTGCCAATATCTCCCCACAATCCATCACTTTCCATCACTCCCTACTCCAACCCATCTTTTACTTAGCTACCAAACTGAATTTTCTAAGACACAGGTCTAACCAGGTCTCTCTCTCTCTCTCTCTCTCTCTCTCTTTCTCTCTCTCTCTCTCTCTCTCTCTCACTCTCTCTCTCTCTCTCTCTCTCTCACACACACACACACACACACACACACACACACCCCACTCATTAAGCTCCATTGGCTTCTTATTACTTCCAGGATTAAGTACAAAATGCTCTGTTTGACTTTTAAAGCCCTTCATAACCCAGCCCCTTCCCCCTTTCCAGTCTTGTCTTCCACATGCTCTACAATCCAACCACACTAACAGCCCAATATGGGGGATGGGGAACTGGATTTGGGATCAGAAGACATGAGTGGGAGCTGTGCCTCCTTCACTTTTTGGTTGAATGACTTACAAATAGTGTGGAGGGATTCTAAGAGAATGTACTTAAGGGATCAAGGTCTAGGACCAAATGTCCAGGGATTCAAGTGCTATGTGCTTCAGGGGAAAAAAAGGGAGAAAAAAGGGTGTCTTGTGTTCTGTTGTCCTTGGGAGTGGCCAGTCCATTCTACAGAATCGCTGAGGAGATGAAGGCTCCCTGAGAGACAGTAGGGAGAGACAGCCAAAGAAAGAAAGAGTGGAGGATAGAGCCACAGCTAGGTGGCTCAGTAGATGGAGTGCCAGGCTAAGAGTCAGGAAGACCTGAGTATAAATCCAACCGCAGACACTTACTAGCTGTGTGACCCTGGGCAAGTCATCTAACCCTATTTGCCTCAGTTGCTCATCTGTACAAGGAGCTGGAGAGGGAAATGGCAAACCACTCCAGTATCTCTGCCAATAAAACCCCAAATGGGGTCACAAAGAGTCAGACACAACTAAAAAAGCTGAGCAACAGAGCCACTCGATTGGAATTGGATGATGACAAGTAAGATTGTCCATTCCTCTACTCCTATCCCCTAGCCAGAGGCCTAGGTAACACAAGGCCCATTGACTTAATGATCTTAGAGTGCATAAATCAGGTAGTCCCAAGGGCCCTCGGCAGAGCACCCCAAGGAACCCATGAGAGCCAGGGATAGGCAGAGGGACTGGGCAGAATGAGGAGTAAGGGAAAGAGAACAAAAGATGAGGAAAGAGAAGAGAAGGTTCAGAAGAAATGGGAAGCAGGATGGAAGAATGGGAGGAAGTGAGAAAGAGAGAAAATGTACCCGTGGTGGGCAGGGGAAGAGAAGGGTTGCCACACATGCCCTCAAGGATGTTCTCCCTGTGAAACCATCACTTGCTCTCCCCTCTGTCTGGGCCAGCTTCTTCCAGTGGGTGCAGAACAGAGGTTTTCGTTGGCTGGCAGAAATCAACAATTCAAAGAGGGAAGGAGTATTTGTGGACTCCATACCCTCCAAGGTCTTTACATCTCTAAGATGCTGTGAGCCCATGTTGGTTAAACATTCACTCAGATGAAAGCAGGGGGTTGGGGGGGGGGTGTTGAAAAGAGAGCAAGTCTGTCATCTCTTCCTTCTCCATTTTTTGTTTTCCTTTTTTAGATGAAAGGTCAGATTTACATGGAATAAATTAATGTTGTACATTATAAAAAACAAGTTTCACAGTCTGCACGTACTTGAGCCCCAGAGCACTACCAGCTAACAAGGGCAATACGGGAAACACTGGTTTCCATCTGCAACTCCCATTACTCCCAGGGATTGAGCCCCCTCAGGGAGAAGATGGCATTGGAAGAGAAGATTAAGAGGGTAAATGGCAGTTTAGAAGAAGCAGCCTCTCTCTCACTCACTCTCTCTCTCTCTCTTTCTGTCTTTCTGTCTCTCTCCCTCTCTTTCCGTCTCTCTCTCTCTCTCTCTCTCTATATATATATATATATATGTATGTATGTATGTGTGTATGTATGTATGTATGTATGTATTCTCTGTCTCTGTATCTCTTCCTCTTTCTTTCTTTCTCTCTCCTCTCTCTTGTCTCCCTCTGTCTCTCTCTCTCCTTTTTCCATCTCTCTGTGTTTCTCTTTCTCTGTCTCTCTCTGCTCTGTCCCTTTCTCTGTCTCCCTCTCTGTCTCTTCATCTCTCTCTATCTCTCTCCTCTTTCCATCTCTGTGCTCTCTCTCTCTCTCTCTCTGTGTCTCTCTCTCTGTCTCTCTCTATATATATGTATGTATGTATGTATGTATGTATGTATGTATGTATCCTCTGTCTCTGTGTCTCTCCCCTCTTTCTTTCTTTCTTTCTTTCTCTCTCCTCTCCTGTCTCCCTCTGTCTCTCTCTCTCTCCTTTTTCCATCTCTCTGTGTTTCTCTTTCTCTGTCTCTGTCTCTCTCTTCTTTCTCCCTCTCTGTCTCTTCATCTCTCTCCTCTTTCCATCTCTGTGCACTCTCTCTCTCTCTCTCTCTCTCTCTCTCTCTCTCTCTCTCTCTCTCTCTCTCCTCTGTCCCTCTCTCTGTCTGTCTCTGTCAGTCTCTCTGTCTCTTCCTCTCACTCACCACCACCCCAACTTTGTGTCATCTGTAAATTTGTTGTTCGGGGGATGGAGAAAACAGCTAGTAGCCAAGTAGGCAAAGAACGGGATTAGAGGGAGGAAGGGCACCTTTCCAGAACTCCCTTCACAGAAAACCAGCCCCAGCACAGAGGATAGTGGGCTCCAGCACACTGAGCCATGAGGTGCTATGGCAAGGCTGACTGATCCCTATTTCAAAGGAATGACCTGCACCTGATCTTACTCCATCCTTACTCCTGGAATAAAAAGAATAACCTTATATCGAGGTCATCAGCCTTAGACTTGTAAGTCCAGTCCAAGGAGTAAGGCTCAAGAGGGAGAATGTACCTGGTAGGGTCTAAATTCAACATTCGCTGCAGAAATGAGAGGGGCAGCCCCTTGAGCTGAGAGTGGATGCTCCCATTCCTGGCTTGCCCTGGGCACCCACAGAACATCTGAGAAGGTTTTGTTCCTAACAGCTGTTTCTGGGATCCATGAGCACCTTCCACATCTTCCCTAAGCATCTCTGAGATGTCATCTCCAGCTCCTCCATCTCTCTGCACTGTATTTAGATGGAGTGCTTAAAATGGGTCAAGGGGTGCAGCCCTCTGATTCCCTTTGACATTGCTAGGCTATCATGGTCTGGAGACTGAGATACTGAGAAGTCAAGGTCATGGCCATCCCATGAGCCCAGAAGGGGATGTAGTTAGAGCACAAGAGTCTTACCCTACCCATCCCAATACAAAGAAATCTGCACTTACAAAACCAAATAAATTAGGAGCTGAGTATTCACTTCTCAGAAAGATACTTTGCTTTATAATAATGTTCCTTTCTAAAGCAGCTCCCTGCCTGTGTTTAAAATAGGATTCAATTTGTAAAATTGGATTTGCCTGGAAACCTAGATTCTAGTCCTGGCTCTGTTGTTAATTTTCTGTATTACCTTGGGATTATCCTTACCTACCACCCCTCAGTGCCTCAGTATCCCCAGCTGTACAAAGTGGAGGCTGAACTCTATGGTCTCCAGGAACCCCTCCAGTTCTGACATTGTGTGCTCTGTGGCCTAAAAGCTCATCCACCTCCAACGCTTTATGAGTCTGTGATTCTAGACCCTGAACTGAATGAGGAATGAATCCTTTCCTATCCCAATTGTGCTAGAGCCAGTTTTGTCACAGACACAAAAGATGTGATCGTAGGAAACTACTAGAGCTAGAAAGGTCATTCCAAGTCCAACCCCTTCATTTTATAGATGCCTAGAGAAGGTAAGGGACCTACCCAAGATCACACAGGTGGTAAGAAGTGAGCGGGAATTTTAGCCGAGGTCCTCTGACACCAAATTCACCCATTGTTCCATTGTGTCCCTCATGAATATAGTGCATATTATAAGGATGTTGTGGAATTATGTGCAACAGGGGCCTCCCTTCTCCCTGGAGCCAGCCAGGTTGACGTGTCCGCGGTCCCTCAGCCAGGTCACTAAACCTCCCTGCCTTGCCTCACAGGACAGATTTTTCAGTGTCATGGTGGGATTGAACTGATTAATGAGGTCCCACCCATCTAGCCAGCTCTAGTCCCCTACCCAACAAGATATCTTCCCACCATACTGCATCACTCACATCCCTGCCCCCTGGCTCTCCACCTCTTGCTCTGGGAGAAGAAATCAAATCAACACTCCCATCCCTTCTGGAGCGTTCCATTGCCATATGGCTCCATTGACCATCCCTATGACATCACCCTTCTCTGATCACCACTCCCCGGAATGTGTTGTCTCCCTCTTTTTTTTTCATGTAAACTCTGGGAAGGCAGAGAATGCCCTCCTGATTTTTTATTTGTATCCCCAGCACTTTACACAGTGCCTGGCACCTAGTAAGAGCTTAATAAATGTTTTTTTTTCATTCATTCATTAAGGGTGTATTTAGCAACATGGAGCTGAAGATTTGGCTTGTGCTCCTTCGGTCCTACTCTGGACCAGAAGTCGGGACGCTCTTAGCTTCTCTCTGACTCTATAAAATGAAGGGATGTTAAGCACCGGCTCTGATGCTTATGACAGGTGTGACTTTGAGCAGGTTACTTAACCTCTCATGTATTCATCTGGAAAGTGAGGGGTTTGGGCTCCATGATCATTCCTTCCACTTCTTAATCCTATGACACAATTCAACAAACATTTGTTGAGCATCTTAATTTGTTCCATGCACTCTAGTCACCTTTGGGAAAATGGCACAGTTTCTGACCTGGAGTTTACAAGTCTATGGGGGAATAAGACAAATATACAAATCACCATTATATTCTATCCATGTATCTCAATTATACAGTGAAACCTCACTGGGAATATGTGGATGAAGAGGGGACCCAACTATAGAATAACTTGAAAGAAAGCCAGTTGGGAGCATAGACCTCTGGCAAGAAGGGACTTCAGAGAACCGATTCCTCAGTCTAGAACGTTTCATTTTATAGCTAAGGACTCTGAGGCCCATTGAGGTCAAGTGACTTACCCAAAGTCACACCAGTGGGAAATTTCAGAGACAGGACTTGATCCCAGGTCCTCCAACTCCCCAGCCAACGTTCTTCCCACTGCTGCATGATGCCTCCCACAGATTGTTTTCAAATTCAAGTAGTCATTGAATTCCACTAATCCAACCTTCTCCACCACCATTTTTCAACTGTCCTTCCTTATGTACTTAAGATCACTCAGAGCAGTCCCCCAGCCCAGCCTGACCCATTATCTCCTCTGAGATATGTGAAATCATAAACTGCTGGACAAATCCGAGGACTCGTAAATATTAATTTGTTCAACAAGTATTTATTAAACAACTTTTATGGGAATATATTGTGATATAGGGGAACACAAAGCCACTTCCTATGGGAAGCCTTCCCTAATTCCCCTAAGCTATTGATGTTCTCCTACTCCTTAAATTATCTTGTATTTGCTTGTCTGTCTACAAGTTTTTATGTCAGCTAGGTGGTGCAGTGGATAGAGCACTGGGCTTGGAGTCAGGAAGACTCATCTTCATGAGTTCAAATCCGGCCTCAGACACTTACTACCTGTGTGACCCTGGGCAAGTCACTTAGCCTTGTTTGTCTTAAGTTCTTCATCTGTAAAATGAGCTGGAGAAAGAAATGGCAAAACACTCCAGTGTTTGAGAAAACCTAAAGAATGAGATCAAGAAGAGTAGAACACGACTGAAACAACTACACAACAGTAAAAGGAAGGGAATGGGTAGATGGCACAGTGGATAGAGCACCAGGCCCAGAGTCATAAAGATCTGAGTTCAAATCTGGCCTCAGATACTTACTAGCTGTGTGACCCTGAACAAGTCACTTAACCCTATTTGCCTCTGTTTCTTCATCTGTAAAATGAGCTGAAGAAGGAAATGGCAAACCACCCCAGTATCTTTGCCAAGAAAATCCCAAATGGGGTCAGTAAGAGTCAGACATGACTGAACAACAAAAAGAACATAAGCTTCTTAAGTGCAGAGCCTGTTTTTCGTCTTTGACTTTGCATCTCTCCCCAGCCCTTAGCACAACACCTAGTATGAAGTCAGTTCTTAATAATCTTCTTGAATTGAACTGAATTGAAATGTTGCCCCCACTGTTTCCTGCCTTCAAGAAATCTGTGATCTAGTTTCATTCCACCTACATCATAAGCTGTGTGCAGCAAGTGCAGAGTGTGGGGCAAAGACTGAAGGCTCAGCAGAAGTGAAAGACCAGGATACCCTGAGTGAGGGGTTAAGAGTTCGAGGAAGACTTCTGTAGCTGGTGGGGAAGCAACTGGACTTTGAAATGTGAGCAGGATGTGACTAAGTGGAGAGGAGACGGGAGAGGAAGAGAGGAGAGAAGAAGGGAGGACAGGGGAGGAAAAGGAGGAGAGAAGAAGGAGCAGAAGAAGAGGAAAGGAGGAGAAGAAAGAAAGGAGAAGGAGGAGAGGAGAGAAGAGGAGAGGAGAGGAGAGGGTATTTTTAGAGGTGAGAGTCAGGGTGAGCAAGATTTGAAGGTAGGCATGAGTTTTCCATGTCCTTTCAGGTCATTGTGGGGCCAGGCCTGGTTAGAACGAAGGTGGTGTGTTGGGAAGGCGAGGAAGACGAGGCTGGAGAGGCAGACTGAGGCCTTGTCCTAGAGAGCCTTGAAGGCCTAATAGAGAAGTTGTCCGTGTCTGTTTTCTGTCATTCCAGACAGCTTTTCTAAGACCTAGGGAAGAAAGTTTGTTTGTTTGATTGATTTTAAGGAGAGGGACAGTTCCCACTTAGTTTGCCTTCCATAGCAAACTTCATGCTTTCTTAAGGAACAAATAAATACTGTGTCTGAGGGAGAAGAAGGAGCTGCTGTGCTCACTCCCAGGGCTAATGGAACAGGATGGGCAGGGGCTAAGGCAAAGCATGAGAAGTGGATGGGGATGGGGGACCTGAGCTTGAAGGAAGGGTTCTGCCAGGAATCCCCAGGGAGAGCTGGCAGGCACCCTGGGAGAATAGACAGGCCTAATTTGGGAACAAAGAAATGAAGAATTTAATTGGGTTTTAATAACATGTTTCAAAGTCTCTTCCTTTGTTCTGAAATAGGCTCGCTTTGTGTAGAAATCCCCACCCAATGCCTGCAAAGAGAGCAGCCAGGAGAGCCCCCAATGTCCCCTTCCTTCTCCCACAATTGGTCTTTAACTTTTACCATTTTTTTCTCCTTCTTGAAGAAAGAAGCAGCTAGCCCCAGAGGCCATGTCCAGGCACCAGGACTCCCTCATCATTTCAGAAGTATGTGCACCAAAGGCTGGCCAATCATGTAGCGGAAGGAAGGCAGCCCATTCTGCCCCAGACTCATGGTGGGGCCTGGGAGAAATCATTTAACCTCTCTATGCCCCAGTTTCTGTGGTTTTTTAAAATATGGAGATGATCATACCTGTCATTACCTTGCTCGGGGGATGTTGTAGAATAAATGGGAGGATGAATGTGCCTCCAGATCACTGGAGCAAAGGTGCCCTCGGCATCAGGACCCCCAGGGCCGTCACACTGGCTCCAGCTGCCACCACTGGGAGGTTCCGGGGACTTAATCTCATTCCAAGAAGGCAGAAAGCGGGAGATGAAGTCGAGTAGGGGAATGACAACACGGTCTCTTTCTCCCTCGCACAGTCTTAGCACTCACCCCTTTGTTCCTCCAAGAGGCCTCCTTCACCATCCTTTATGCCCCTCCATCTGGGGCCCAGGCCCAGCAACCCCAGGATCTAAAGGGATCAGTCAGAGGACTTGGGGATCTGTTCCCCAGGGATATCCCATGAGGAGATAAAGGAAGAGAAAGGCTGGCTATCCCCACAGACCCAGTGACAGGCCCTGAGATCACCCTCCCCGTGATAATCTGTGGGACTTGAGAGGGGTGGGCAGTAGGGAGACTGCCCTGCAGCCTTGAATGACCCAATTGCCACAGCCAAGATGGAGAGTTCTAACTTTCTTGATGTGTCTGCCCTGGGGCAGAGCACTCCACTGTCCCCCAGCCCCCTTCTTCCTTCCAGATATGGTATCTAGTGATGATGGGAAAAGTCGCAGAGCCATGGGACCTGAGGGCCTAGGATATACCCTTGATTATTCCTCTCACCCCCATTTTCTTCCTTTAGCAGTTGGCTCCATGTCTGTCAGATGTTATCTTGTCAAAGTGGTCATCCTGTCACATCAGCCCATCAGAGATGTTCCCCAGGACATCTTCACGGTCCCTGGAGTCCAAGATCCTCACTCTGCCAGGGCCCTAAGGGATGAATTAGCGAAGGCTATGGCCACCATCGCCTTTCTCTGCCCACCACTTCATCTCATCCTAACTCCCTTAATAACTGTTATGAACTTGGAGCCCAAGAATCACAAAATCAAGGAGTCTTTCCTTGGCTATTCCCCCTTACCCATTCTCTGAACCCCCATTCACCCAGCCCATGCTTAGTTTCACTGTGGAGGAGAGAGAGACAAAGCCAACTTGAGTCCTGCCTTCAGGAAGCTTCCAGGCTAGGGGAGGCAGAGAAGGAGGGATAGGTCTGGGCCATGGGCACAGGAAGCTCCCATTCTGGGGAGGTCAGAGGAGTAGCAGATGCAGGCCCTGCCCTCTTGGGGAGACCTTGTTCACGGTCAGGAGACGTTTAAGGCATAACCCACAGAGCAGGTAACAGTGGGGCTGTATTGTTGGGCTTTCACAGGAAAGGCTATAGGGACTCAGCAGGAGAAAAGACCCAGGGCAGACTCGAAGAATCAGTAGCCAATTGTCAAAATCAAAACTTTGCCCTGGGCTAGATTTCCTTGGCTCTAACAAGGCTGTCTAACCCAGGGAGTTATCTGCTTCTTCTGGGTAAAGTTTAGTTCTCTGCAGGTAATGAGGTCCTGAAGAAAGTCTGTGAAGCCATAAAGGGAAGGATGTCTTGTGCTCAGTCTGGGCTCATCCTTTTTACTCTCTCAAGATGTTTTTTCTCATGCACATGGCATGCCTGTATCCTCCTCTGCACCCCCCAGTCCCGAGTGCTGCTATCTTCCCACAGGAACGTGGTTGCACCCAGAGAAAGAGAAGGAAGTCTGAAGGGTGAGCGTTCGGACGCCATTCAGCTCAGCCCAAGCGTGTGGCAGGGATATTTCCAGACTAAAGAGGCCTTGAGAATTCTTCACACAGGATAAATGGAGTGTGGCTCCAAGCATACAGGGCTATGAGTTTGTGAGAACGTGTGTGTGTGTGTGTGTGTGTGTGTGCAGATGGCAGAGGGATATACGACTGGGAAGTGTGTGTGTGTTTGTGCAAATAGCTCTTAAGTGGGAAGCTTGGAGGGGAACAGATAACACATGTTAACTGTTAGAAGGGATGTGCCTTTTGTGTGTGGTTTGGACACAGTGGCCACTGAGAACCCTTCCATCTCTCAGATTCTGTGATTCTGCAGTGGGGGTGCAGTGCGGGGAAATAGAGGCACTATCTTACAGTGGAAAGATCTCTGGATTTGGGGTCAGAGGGCCAAGGTTTGGCCCTCAGCTCTTGTGACCTGGGTTGTCCTTGCTAAGTCACCTCCTCAGGATATACTACAGTTTCCTCGTCTGTAAAATGAGGGGGTTGGACCCAGACTTGCAAGTTTCTTCCAGATCTCGATCTAAGGGTGTGTTTCAAGTGTGAGGAGCGTGTGAGCATGTGTGTGCACGCACAGATGCCCAAGAAAAAGATGTATGTGGCAAGCAATGTGGAGCTCTTGATGGGGTGGAAGCGGGGGTGTTCCAGCATGGGGAGATGTGAGTGCGTATGTCTGTGCGTTCATGTGTGCATGTGTTTCCGTGGCCCGTGTCTGTCAACAAACATATGCCTCTCAGTAAACTTGTTCCCAACCTGCTGTTTGTTGTGACAGATCGCTGAAAGCCAGCCAGCACTTACAGTCGCTGGTTACGCTGGGGAGGGGGTGGGGTGAAATACAGATCCTGCCAGGCTTTATCTTTGAAAAAAAATCTCTCAGCTGTGCTCTCCAAATCATCTTGTCTCTGGGACAGGGTTCCCCCAGCTAGTATCACAGCTCTGTGGCAAAAACTCCAGGTAGATGGATAAGCAGTCTGGCCCCTCTGGCCCCAAGGCCTCCAGGGCTGTAAGGACCTCTGCAACCCTTATTCACTGCCCATTTATCTTCACTGTCAAATCCACGGGGAACAGATAATCCAAAAATCTCTTCTGATTGGCTTTGAAATAGATCATGTGGCTTTTTCCATCCTTTTTTTGCTTTTCTGTTCAAAGAACCAAAGGAAGGCCTCCAACATTGAAAGCTGATTTAGGTAATCAGTCAGTCAACAAACATTTTTAAAGTGTTTCCTATGTGCCAGACACTGTGCTAAATGCTGGGGTTACAAAAAAAGGGGGGCAAAAAACAGCCCCTGCCTTCAAGGAGCTCTCATTCTAATGAAGAGATAACATGGAAATAACTAGGTATATGCAAGATGTACTGGGAATGAATGGGACGTGATCTCAGAGGGAAGGCACTGGGGAGGGGGCAAAAGAGGGCAAGAGAGAGACCAGGAAAGGTCTCTGCGGAAGCCAGGGAAGCCAAGAGGCAGAAACAAGAAGGACTTTCCAGGTCTAGGTTCATCTTCCTGAGTTCAAATCTAGCCTTAGATACTTGGTAGCTGTGTGACCCTGGGCAAGTCTCTTCACCATGTTTGCCTCAGTTTCCTCATCTGTAAAATGAGCTGGAGAAGGAAATGGTAGACTTCTTCAGTATCTTTGCCGGGTCTAGAGTCAGAGACCAGAGGGGGAGTGGTGTGTTCAAGAGACAGAAAATAATCCCATGTCACTGGAACTTAGGCCTTAAATGCCAAACAGAGCATTTGCTATTAGCAGCTAGGTGGTGCAGTGGATAAAGTGCTGAACCTGGAGTCAAGAAGACCCGTGTTCAAATGCAGCCTCAGACCCTTACTAGCTGTGCGACCTTGGACAGGTTTAACCTCTGCCTGCCTCAGAATCCTTATCTGTAAAAGGAGGATAATAATAACACCTGACACATAACAAATGTTATAAATAGGTATTAAATGTAATATTATATTTTATATGTGATATATATTTGTATATAATATGATGTTATAATTATATAATATAATAAATATTACTATACACAAATAAATATAGCATTTAAAGTACTTTGCAAACCTTAAAATACTATTAAATGCTAGCTGTTATTATTATCAATACTATTATCAGTAATTATTCTGGAGCCAATAGCCAGCCAATGGAGTTTATTGAGTGGGGCGGTGTGGAGGACATCATCAGACCTCTACTTTAGGAAGATCACTTTGGCAGCTGAGTGAAGGATGGACTGGAGCAGGGAGAGACTAGGCAGAAAGGTATTGCAATTGTCCAGGTGAGAGGCGATGAGGGCCTGCACCATGCTGGTGGCAATGAGAATGGAGTGAATGAGAAGTCTCCAAGAGATATCCATGAATGTTCATGGACCCTTTATGGATAATTTCTGGAAGGATATGGATGAGAGTCACATGGGATAAGATAGGATCATAGGATTTAAAGCTGAGAAAGATACCCTCATCTTACAGAGAAGGAAACTGGAGACAAGAAGGAGAAGTGATGTGGCTTGCCCAAAGTCACAGAGTAGACATGCTGGGATTTGAACCCAGGTTTTCTGACAAAATCCAGTGCTATTTCCAATATACCATGCTGAACCATGGAGTATGACAGCTCGCAAGGACACAAAAGACCCTGAGTCTAAGAAGTTTTGGCCAGGTTACCATCTATCCCAGTGGACAGAGTGTCCCCCCTGATAAGAGTATGGAGCAAGCAAAGTACTTACTTTCCAAATTATTATCAAATTCAACCAATCTTTCCCCAGCTCCTCTATGCATCCAGCTTTCTGCTATCAGGGAGAAAGATAAGGAGGAAGGAGGCAAGTCTCTAACCTTTAGCAGCTCTCACTCTGGCCAGAGAGAAGTAACTCACACACAGGGAACAGTAGGGACCATAGGGGATTGTGGATGTCTTTACCAAGATTACGCAATAAGCCTATACTGACCTCATCCTGGGTGTTGGGTGGGGACTCCATGCCTGGGACCCAAAAGATCATAGATTTAGAGCTAGAAGAGATCCTAGAGGTCATCTACTTCAATCTCTTCATTTTAGAGAAGAGAAATTAACACTCTCAGAGGCTAAGCAACTTCTCCGAGGTCAAAGATAGATAGATAGATAGATAGATAGATAGATAGATAGATAGATAGA
>NW_020954598.1:22735447-22831767 GCF_900497805.2 Vombatus ursinus
AGATAGATAGATAGATAGATAGATAGATAGATAGATAGATAGATAGATAGATAGATTAAGATGGATAGATGGATGGATGGATGGATGGATGGATGGATGGATAGATAGAACATTTATTAAGCAGTTAATGTGTGTCAAGCATTGTGCTAAGCACTGAAAATATAAATACAAGCAAGCTAAATAGTCTTGCCCTCAAGGAGCTTACATTACCAGAGGAGCTGGGAGAGGAGCAGGTAGGAGAGGATACATGATATGGAGATAGTCTGGAAGTGGGATGGAGGCCTATCCTAATCAAGAGAAGGCAAAAGTCATTGATCAGAGCCCAGCATCCCAAAGGTGGGGTCCAGAGTTGGGGAAGGATAGGGATTGGAGATGGGGATGATGGTTGGAGTGGAGGCAGCATGGTATAAAGATGGCCAAAAAGTATGTAGGGAGCAATGCCAGTCACCATTAGATACTATAAATAAGATAGGATCCCTGCCCTCATGGAGTTAGTTCACAATCTTGTAAAGGGATAAGAGAAATAGACGTATAACCCAAAGTGCTACAGGGCTGCAAAGAAGGAACAATCACCTCCACTGGGAAGATCAGGGAGGGTTTTCCGTAGGAAGTGGCATTTGTGTGCCTGATTGGGATGGGACAAGGAACCCAAGTCCAAAAGTTTGTATGAGAAGTCTATCTCTGATCCCTGGAGCAGATAAGGAAATGTAGCCCCTCTTCTCCTTCTTTATCTCATATCTCCCTTCCTCTCTCCAAAAACTCTCAGCTAATCCATCACTCCAAATGCCATAACCCAGGAGGCACTAATCTGGCCTCTTACCTGGCCATTGTACAGTTCTGGATCTTAGTTGGTGCCAAAGTTTTCTCATCTTCACTACGAGGGGGTTGGACTAGATGGAAGATTTTTAAGGGCCCAACCAGTTCCTCCAGGAAGCTTTTCTTAGTGCCCCTTCCACTACCCTTCACTGTTTGGAGAGACTTCACCTCTTAGATGTCACAAAGCACTTTGTTTTGTAACTCTCTAACGCACTTACCGTATTGTTTATTATTAAACAACATTATCTGTGTTAGTGCCCTTAATAAAGCAAGCTCTTTGAGGGCTGGGACTATGTCTTATCTAAACTTTCTATCTTCCCCACTATCTAGCAAAGGGATCTTATACACAGAAGACCTTTGATAAATCTTAGGTTAACAGAGTTAGTGTTGGAAGAACCAGTTGGAGTCCTCCTTTTACAGATGAGGAAACGGAAGTTCAGAGGAGTGAAGTGATTGACCTAAGGTTGGAGGTGGCACAGCCAGGCTTCAAACCCCCGTCCCGCCTCCATGTTTGTTGTATGGTACTGTGTGGGATCATATTATCCAGTCCCTCTGCCCTCTCTGATAGTCAGTCTCATGCTCTAAGGCCCCCAAATCTGACATTCTGTGTATTTGTATTCTAAGGTCCCTCTGGAGTCTGCCATTTTGTGAGTCTGTGATTCTAAATAAGGGGAAACTAGGTGGTGCAGACTTCGTATTCCTGAGTTCAAATCCGGCCTCAGACACTTACTAGCTGTATGACCCTGGGCAAGTCACTTAAACCTGTTTGCCTCAGTTTCCTCATCTGTAAAATAAGCCAGAGAAAGAAATGGCAAACCACTCCAGTATATTTTCCGAGAAAACCCTAAAATGGGGTCACGAGGACTTGGATACTACTGAAAAACAACTCAACAACAACAAGAAGATTCTAAATAAGAGGGTTAAGATCAGAGAAAACGTTTGCCCAAGGCCACAGGGCAAGTTGGGGGCAGAGCTAGGACCGGAATCCTGGCCTCTTGGCTCCCTGTGTAGCGCCTTTTCTACGTTCCTGTGTTCCTCTTGCCTCTACACCACTTCCCACATCCTCATTCTTATTCTCATCTAAGAAAGAGAAATGGTTATTACTGTTAATTAATAATTGATGTACAATCACAATAAGTAATTACTATGGAATTACAGGCCATAATATACTGGAGTCTAGTATGATAATTATAATTAAATAATTCATAACGTTTATGCAAATGTGCTGTGATGGCATTCCTTCTGTGCAATGGGAACGCTGCGCCTTCCTCATTATGGTCATTCTTTCTAAAGTCTCAGTCCAAAAGAAAGTCCATTCCCTAGTCTCAGCCTTAGCTTCCTCACCTGCAAAGCAGCACTAGTGACTGTAACTCAGTGGTTCCTGTAGTCCCTTATAGTTCTAAGTCCTTTGGCCTATGGACTCAAGTTACCTAGAAAGAAGACCAAGGCCTTTCCCTTCCCTTCCCTTCCTTTCCCTTCCTTTCCTAGGGCTGAGGTCCTGTCCCGGACCATACTTCTGCGGTGACTGATGGCTTCCCCCTAAGCCATCTCTTCAAGGCCCTGAGACCTGTGGTCTTTTCATCTCTCAGTCCCTGCATGGGGACACCAGTTCAAGAAGTCCTCCCAGCCTCCCAGGCTCCAGAGGCTGTGAATTAAGACAGCAGAGTCACTCACTTATCTGGGGGCAGGGGGGAGGGGTGGGGTGATAAGGTGTGTGAAAGGCAGGAGGACAGGGGATCACGAGGCACATACGGCAGCGTCTATAATCACTTGTCACAAATCCCTCCCTCTTCCCCCTGAGCAGCAGTGACAGGCTCCGGTCACCCACTCCCCATTCTAGACCACTCAAAAGCCTCTTCTCCTATCTCTCCTATTAAAAAAGAAAATAGGGAGATGATGAGAAGATCGAATATGAGTCAGGATACGGGATCCAAACCATCCCAGGAGAAACAGTTAAGCCCACAGGGGCTGCTGGAGGCCTTCCTGAGTGAAGATATGGGCCCTCTTGGGAAAAGAGCTTTTCCTTGAGCCTCCTCAGAAATCAATCAATCAACAAGCATTTATTAAGTGCTTTCTGTATGCCGGATGTTGGAAATACAAAGACAGAAGTGAGACGATCTTTGCTCTCAAGGGAGAGGCATTCTACTGAGGAGGAAACGTGGATATATCAGTGTATACAAAATATATACATGGTAAATATGTAAAAAATAGGTACATAGTAAATGAGAGGTGATTTGCCTGTCCATGATCAATACATGTCAGAGCACTTCTCAAGAATTAAAGCATCACATATGGGTCAGGCTTTGTTGTTGTTCTAAGGTCATTCCCATCTCTGGCATTCTGTTCTATGTTCTCAGGTCCTCTCCAGCTCTGACCTTCCATGTTCTAAGGTCCCTCCCAGGCCTGACATTCTATGTTCGATGTTCCAGGTCCCCTCCAAATCCTGAAATTCTATGAATGAACCATTCGTAAAGCACTCTGTCCATCTTAGCTCTTCTCAGGGCCCCTCCATCTCTGCCCTTCCATGTCCTTCCTAACCCTGACATTGTCCCAACCCGGAGGTCCTATAAGTGATCTCGTCAGCCACAGTCCTCACTGGCAGTCACCTTGTCTTGGCCCTTCTTCCTCATCTTGACTTGGGTGATTTTTTTAAAAGTAGCTTTTGCTGCTTTTCTCGGGCTACTCCCAATATGAGCAGCATTTACCACTGATGATGATTGCAGCTGTCTGTGCATCCTTTGTTATGCAGGCCGGGCCAGCATGTTTACCCACAGTGTTTCTGGCACGTGGGGCTCACAGTGTGTTTAGCTTTGTCAATACCAGCTGGAAGTCTGTCTATTTAAAGTGTAGCAGAGTGATGAGGACCTGCCCAGTTATGCCTCCCAGGGGTGTGTGTGCACGCGCTCGAGTTTGTGTGTGTGTGTGTGTGTGTGTGTGTGTGTGTGTGTGTGTGTGTGTCTGTATGGTGGCATGGCGCGGAGAGGGTGGGAGTCAGTTCTCACACACCAAATGACCAGACTCCATGTGTTGACCGCCATGGTGTCTATGTACATGTTGTCTCCCCTCATAGCACTGCACCCTTTGAAAGGAAGGATCGTCTTATTCTATGTATTTGTGTCTCCAGCACCTAGCACGTACTACGCACATAGGAAATGCATGTTGACTGATGGATGGGTTGATCCTTCATTGACCCTCGCTTCTCCTCTTCTCCCTGTTGAGGTGTCTTTCAGAGTGGATTACAAAGCCAAAGGCAATGCCAGCCCTCCAAGCTCATCACCAGCGGCTCTGTGAGCCGTGACTCTGGCTCGGGCCAGGTTACAGCCAGCAGAGCTGAGCAAGCCTGACCACATAGGTCACAGAATCGCAGAAGGCCTTTCATCCATTCTAGCCCAAACCCCCCCGCCCCCGCCATTTTGCAAAGGCAGTGTAGCATGGTGAAGACATGCCAGGATTTGGGAGTCAGAAAGACCAGAGCCTGAATCAGATGAGTAAATCAACGCTTACTAGTTGTGGGGCCCTGGACAAAGTTCCTCACCTCTCCGAGAAGTCTCAGTTTCTTCATCCGTACAGTGAAGGGGCTAGATCTGATGACTTCAAAGGTCCTTTGCAGCTCTAAATCTGTGATCCCCAGAAATGGAGAGTCCAGGGAGATTCATCATCTAGGAAGCAGCAGAACCAAGATTTGAACCCAGGACCCTCTCCTTCTAAATCCAGTTGGAAGAAATCTTTTTTGGGAGGGAGAGAGGCACCCAATCCTATGTTTTCATTGGTGTGGGGAGCTTACAGGGAAGAAACTCCCCCAAATTGTGCAGATAGCCCTAGAGCTTTCCAACGCCTGTGCCTTTGCTCCCATAGTACCCTGGAATGCCCTCCCTTTCTTCTTATTCTTACCCAATTGCTACCCTTCCTTTAGAGCCCAGCTCAAATCCTGCCTCCTCTGTTTGTAGTCTTAGAGAGTTGCCAGGTGCACTGAGGGTGCTAAGTGACTTGGCTAGCTGGTATTTGTCAGAAGGACAGAAGTTCCTGATACATGTTCTCTCAAAGGAACCTCAGAGGAAGGCTACCTTTCTCCTGATGCAAGAACCCTGGGATTTAGATCTAGAAGAGACCTTAAATTCCATCCAGTCTAACCTCTCCATTGCCCTCTATGCCATCCTTGAGAGGTGGTCATCCCTGCCTTCATGCAAATGCTGGCACTTATCCAGGAGCAGAGCAGGAGTCAGCATGGACTGAGAAGGGTGGACAGAAAGATCAGCATAGGGATCAGGCTTCAATCTTTCCAGGTTCTGTAGATTTCTGGGTGTGAGTAATCCCTTCACCAACACAGATTACAACCCCTCTCTGCCTTATCGTGTGGTCTTTAGGAGTTACTAGGCCTGAAAACTTATCACACAACCTTGTCACAAACCTCTCAAAGCTTAATTTGTCGTTGTTGTTTGTCCTTCATTCTCAAAAAGGACCGTGACATCAGAAAGGTGATGCCATGAATTGGATTTAAGTGAGGGAGGGCTGTGCAAGGCCACCAACCTCACATTCTCCTCCTGAACCATCTGGGTCCAGTGCCTAGATATGGATCAGAACAACTGGAGATGGCCCCCCAAAGCTTAACTAGACTGGTCTTAGATGACAGACAGATGGTCCATTACAGGACCCACTCTTAAAGCCTCTCTAGCTTGGTAGGATCTCCCAGAGCATACAGTGCCAACTCTACCCTTCAAAGACTCAGAATCACCTCCCCACCACAATGAGACAAAACACTTGGACTTTAGTAGAAGGTCACAGTGATTGTGTATGTGTATGTTTTGAGCTTTTTGTTTATAAAATGTTTTACACAAATTATTTCATTTGGTCTTCACAGCATCCCTATGAGGCAGACAGGTCAGGTGTTCTTAGTCCCATTTCACAGGTGGGAAAATTGAGCCCAGAGATATGACATGACTTGCCAAAGGTGACATGGCAGAGCGAAAATTCAAACCCAGGTTTTCAGACTCCCTAGTCTAGTGCTCTTCTCCTAAGCCATGCTGCCTTCCCTGAGCAGAGCACTAGATGGTGGCCCTCAGTAAGATTCCACCTCAGCCAGGGCCTTCTTCTCTATTTCCTACAAGGACCAGAATTCATCTCTAGGTCTGAGCTCAAGCTCACAGTTGAGGGCAGGTGATTGATGGCTCCTAGGCAGAAAGGAGAGAATAGGTGTTGAGAGGGGAAGGAAGGAGGTAGACAAAGGTGGTTATAGGGAAGGCACAGTCTCCTCCCTGATATTATCCACTCAAGTTAGGGATTGGCCCCAAACATTCCCCTTGCTGACCGGTTAGCATATAACCACATGGAGTCAGCTCTCCCTATCACATTTTCTTAATGTGTTTTCTTTAAGTGGGCTCTCCAGGATGACTTAATAGAGCACCATAGGCGTTTCTTCATCTTCAGCGGCTCGTCCAGATCATACCCCACTGCCTGCATTTAGAGAGTGTCTGTAAATAACATAATTGACAAATTAAGTGATGACTCAGGGGAGAGGGGACATAGCAAAGAGGAACTGGGCAGCTTCACCTGAGACTCTGAAGGAGAATGAGAATTAGCAGAGGGAGAGGGGGAAATGAGGAAGAGGCTGACCTTGCTAAAGATTTGAGTCAGGAAAAATGAATATGGGCTCATTACCACCTGCCTATAATAATTCAAATAGCCTCTGAACAGGTCTTCCCATCTCCACTCTTTACTCAGTGCAAGCCGTCTTTCATACAGTTGACAAAGTTACCTTTCTTATTTACTGATCTAGGCATGGCATTCCTCTGCTCAAAACTCTTCAATGGCTCCCTCTTGCCTACCAAGCAAAATTCAAACTCCTTAGCGTTCTCTGTAAGGTTCTCCATCCACACTCAAGTCCAGCACTCTCTTTCAACACATGGTTACTACCTTTCTACATTTTTCTTACACAGTACCCCTCTACAGGTTGTACTCCAACCTAACTAGATTACTACCCTAACCACCACCACTGTGTCAAAAATAATTGCTCATGTTCATATAACACTTTAAGAATGTGCGTTGAGGGGGCAGCTAAGTGGCACAGTGGCTAGAGCACCGGCCCTGGATTCAGGAGGACTTGAGTTCAAATCCGGCCTCAGACACATAACACTAGCTGTGTGACCCTGGACAAGTCACTTAACCCCATTGCCTAACCAAAAACAAAAAGAATGTGCTTTGAGGACATGATCTCATTCGATTCCTCTGTTCTAGAACTTCTTCTTCTGTACCTCTGTTCACACTGTACCCAGTCACAGAAATGTCCTCTCTCCTTTCTCAGCCTACCATTCCTTCAAAAGCCAGCTCAAAGGCCACCTCCTCTAGGGACCTTTAACTGCTCCCATCCCAGTCCTTCCCCTCCCCACTCACATAACACTGTCTTCATTTGCATTGGGATTTTTTATATATGGGTCTCATCTCTGTGAGTTTATGAGATCAAAGAGCGGTCATCCAAAATCTCTTCCCCCACTCAGAGCTCAGTGTTCTACACACTTAACAAATGTTTATTGGATTAAATTAAAGTTATTGAAGATGAATTAGTCAAGGTGTGAAGAATCACAGAATCTCTGATCTTGGAGGTCATCCAGTCCATCAAAAGTCAATGACCAGACTTTTATGAAGGGCCTACTGCATGCTTGACACTATGCTGAGTATTGAAGACATAAGGACACATGCCCTCAAGTGCCTCACATTCTGAAAGTGAAAACAACATACACATGTACAGGCTGCTACAAAACATTTACAAACCAAACACAAAGTCACCTTGGAGTGGAAGACATCAGCAGCCTGGCAGGGATGGGCAAGAAAGGGTCTCCTGCTGATGGCGGCCCTTGAACTTAGTCTTGAAAGAAACCAGGGGTCCCAGAGGCAAAGGGGGGGGCAAAGCATCTGAATCGGGGGACAGCCAGTGCCACGGCCCAGATATGGGAGATAGAGCATCCTGTGTGAGGAACCACAAGAGGACCAGTATGACAGGCCCATATCACACACGGAGGGTAATGATGTATGATAAGCCTGGAAAGGCAGGATGGGGCCAGGTCATGAATAGTGTTAAATCCAAGCAGACTTATATTTGGTCCTAGAGGTAATAGGGGACCATCGAGTTTATCAAGAGGGGAGAGGTAACATTCTCAGCCCTTTTCTATAAGAAAATCATTTTGACATCTGTGTGGGGGATAGATCAGAGTGTGGAGAGGTTTCAGGCAGGCAGACCAGTTCGGAGGCTATTGTATGTAATAAGGGCCTGAACCAAAGTGGTTGTTGTGTGAATGGAGGAGAGAGGGAGACATAAGCAAGAGATATCAGGAAGGTAGAAATGGCAGCATTTGGTGACTAATTAGAGTATATGTGGGATGAATGAGGGTGAAGAATCAAAGATGGCATGGAGGTCGCAAACCTTACCTCAGAGACCAGAATACCACCCACAATGGAAACAGGAAAATTCAAAAGAGGGTTGGGTCTATGGGGAAAGATAATGACATCTGTTTGGGATATATTGTGTTTGAGATGTCTATAGGACATCCAGTTTGAAATGTCCAATAGGGAGTTAGTGATGCAAACCTGGAACCCAGTAAAAAGACATGGGCTATATATATAGATCTGGGAGTCGCTGCATAGAGAAAATCATTAAATCCATGGCAGCTCTCACCAAGTGAGAGAGTGTAGACACAAAAGAGAAAAGGTCCAGGATAGAGATTGGGGGACATCCAGTTAGTGGGCTTGAAAGGGTTGTTGATTCAGCAAAGGCAACTAGTAGGAGTCATCAAATGGGAGTGGGGGGGACATCTAAGAGAGGGCAGTGTGTAGAGCATCACCGAAGTCTGGAGAAGAGGGAGCATCCAAGAGAAGGGAATCAACAGAATGAAATGCTGCAGAGAGGTCAAGAAGGATGAGGACTGAGAAAAACCCACTGGATTTGGCAATTAAGCAATCACTGGTAACTCTGGAGAAAGCAGTTTCAGTTGAGTGATGAAGTCAGAGACAGATCACAGAGATATAGAAGAGAGGGAGAAGAGGAAGTGTAGGGAATGAGTGTAGATGGCTCTTCCAAGAAGTTTGACCGAGGAGAGGATCGATAGAGGATGAGAGCTGGCAAGGATGGTAGATTCTGGTGAGTTTTCTAAAGATAAGAGAGACTTGGGTGTGCTTATAGAGAGCAGCTGAAGAACCAATAAATATGGAGGCCCTAAAGATTATGGGGCAAGATCAGAAAAAGATGGGAGAGAAGAGCATCAAAGGTGCATGTAAAAAAGTTGAAACTGGCAAGGAGAAGGGCCACCTGTTCATCACAAAATGGGGTAAAGGAGGAAACGATAGGGGATGGTGCCAAGGGGTTGTGAGCTAAGGAAGAGGGGAGAAGAGGGAGCTAATGGCAAGTGCTTCCATTTTCTCTGTCAAGTAGGAGGCAAGGGCCTGCCTGAAGCATGAATCCTCCCTAAAGCACCCCCAAAAGGATGGTCATTCTATCTCTTCTTGAACATCCCACTAGGGATGAAGAACTCCCCACCTTGTAGGGCAACCTGCTTTGTGTTTGGAAATTTCTAATCGTTAATAAGTGTTTCTTTTCTTAAACTAAAATCTGTCTTCCCATATCATCTACCCATTTGTCTTCCTTCTGCCCTCTGAGGCCACACAGAACAACCTAACCTTTGTACCATATGACTAGCCCTTCCTGTACTTGAAGACAGATTTCAAGACCTCTCTAAGTCTTCTGTTCCGCAAAGAGATGTAGACACACTAATGGGGCAAAACCTGACTGTTTAGGGCCTCACTCTTACCTATGGAGGTGTTACTGAATCTCCTCTTCAGCCAGTAGAATGTATGTAAGCTCTTTGAGGGCAGGCAATGTGTCTCTTTTTTTTAATTATTATATCCCTATCACCTAGTACAGCCCCTTGCACATAACAAACACTTAATAAATACTTACCGAGTTGTTGAATTGAACTTTAGCATCACCCATTTACATGCAAAAACATACAGGAAGTTGCATGCCTGGATTCGATTTGTGATTCTGACATCAAATTGATGTATGACCTTGGACAAGTCCCTTACCTTCACAGGACCTCAAGTTTTTTTTTCTGTAAAATGGGGGGGTGCAACATGGATAAGATGGTCTTTGAGGTCTCTCCTAGCTCTAAATCTGTGATCTCTTAACCTGTGATCATAGGAGTCTTTAACATGCTGATTAAAAATAATTCATTACAGGAATTCCTCTAAGGACATGTATTAGGGAACACTTTGTTAGCTTGCCTCAGGGCACAGGAAGGCTTTGAAAGGAATAAAACCATTTTGAATAATTACTGTGATTCCAACTAATCTCTTCCACTATTGGTCTTAGCATAGTACCTGGCACACAGTAGGCATTTAATAAATGTCCGTTGACAAACTGACTGGTCTGAGTTGGTTTAACCAGTCATGGACCAGCCAGGCCTGGCAGACACCTGAAACTGGAATTTGTTTCAGTAGAGTGAGGGCCGAGAAATTGACTAGATACTGAGATGGCCTTACGTTGACCAAACAGGATGCAAAGGAAAGGCCATATGAAAGGCTGACATACATACATGTGAAAATTCTTCTGCATGTAGAATGTACTGTGTGTGTATGTGTTTCTACACATGGATCTGTATATTTGTGTATGTGGTTGTATATGTATACACTTCTAAGTGTGTATCTGTCTATATAGTTGTACATGACTGTGCATGTCTCTGTATGTATAAGTTGTGCATGTACACAACTGAGTATGTCATTTTGGCTCCCTGTTCATGAAGTTGTGTGTGTGTGTATCTGGGGTGTATCTGTGTAAGTTCGTGCATACATTTGTGTGTGTGTGTCAGTCAATAAACACTTATTAAGCCTTTTTGTATCCATGGGGGCACTTGGGAGCATTGTGTACGTCTGCATAGATTGAATGAAGATGTCTGAGTGTCCGTATGTACCTGGTGGCAGCCATATAAGCGTTTCTATGCAGCTAGCTATGTGTGTTGTTGCGTGATTCTGTATGTGGATGCACAGTCTTCGTGTCTAGAAGGGTATCTGCATTCCTGTATGTGCAAATGAAGTTAAGCATATATGTGGCTAAGTGGGTATTTATGTATGCCTGAGGACATCCTTCCAATTCTTCCCTAGTCACTTTCCCCCTCCCTTCATTTTGCCCTCCTTCTCCTCACCCTCTTCCCTTCTCTCCTCTCCCATCTACTTCTCCTCTCCTTTTGCCAAAGCCCAAAGTGTTAACTTTGCTCATGTCAGGGCTAGAGACCATTTCAATCCTTCATTTTCCTGTTGTTATCCCTGCCAGGGCAGAAATAGGTGCCCAGATGCAGCAGTCCAGCCATGAGGGGATTGGGGCTTCTATGTTTCCCTGACACCCATTCCCCATCATTTTAAAAGCTAGAGGCAGAGCTCAGAAATAAGCACTTTTCTAAAACTTTAGTGGAGGGCCAAGGGAATAGTAGATTCTAGAAAGTTCTTGGGAAGCTGCTAAACTCCACTCTGCCCCTGGGAATTCACTTAATTTTGTTTCAATAGCCAGCAAGGATTCTTGGAATCAATGAACCTCCTTATGGAACTAGAACATTCATTTTAGATCTTATACAGTCAGGGGTTGATGAGGGTGGCTCATCTGCCCCACACCAACTACCTACACACACACACACACACACACACACACACACACACACCACACACTCTGCAGTTGGCAAAGCAAGTCCTTCCACAACCCCCTAAAATATTACCCAGGGTGCCCTCCCCACAGACACCCTGGATAATCCAACAGGCACCCTTGAGCCAAACCCAACACTCTTTCCCATTGTTGCTTTGAACTAGGTCACTGGGAGCCTTCGGGAGACATTCTTCACGTTTGGACTGGATCTAGGTTACATACTGAACAGGGAGATAAACCAACCACCTCCACTTCACAGTCTCAGGGAGGAATGGATTTGTGTGACCAGGGGTCAGTCAGAGGTAGAGGCAGGCACTGTCTCTATTCTTCAAACCCCTGCTCGTGCCGAGCCATAGGTCATTACCAGAAGAGGACTCCAACAGCCCTTCCCCCTGTGAGTCACCCACACGTACTTCAGATACTATGGGGAAGGCCCAGATACATCTCCCAGAGAAAGCTGGTCAGTTAACCAACATAATGAACTGCCTCTCCCCTGACCTGCCTGGCATCTGCATCATGCATGCCCATACCTACACGTGCATACAAACTTTCTGCAGAGATGGAATGGCCTTGAACAAGGGAAACTAGGACAGATAAGAACTGTAACTATTGTTGTTGTTTTGGTCACGTCCAACTCTTTGTGACCCCATTTGGAGTTTTCTTGGCAAAGATACTGTAGTGGTTTGCTGTTTCCTTCTCCAGCTCATTTTACTGATGAAAAACTGAGGCAAACAGGGTTAAGTGACTTGCCCAGGGTCACACAGCTAGTAAGTGTCTGAGGCTAGATTTGAACTCAGGTCTTCCTGACTCCAGGCCCATCCTTCTACCCACTGAGCCACCTCACTGCCTGCAAACTGTAACTAGGAGGTACTGAAATCATTTTTGAAAATTCCCTATCAAATTTGATCTTATTAGATTAAACCTAGCCTCACCTCTGGCCTCCCCAGATCTTGGATCCTAACACCATCATGCCCCATAACTATCCCTCCAAGTTGTGTGCCATCTGCAAATTTGATAAGCCTACTAACTCTGCCCTCATCCAAATCCTTTATAAAAATGGTGAGCAGCACATTTCCCCCTCCCTTCTGTCTATCCAAATCCTCTTGATCATTCTGTAGCCCTTAGGGATTTCTTTGCCTTCTGCCAATATGATATAGCATTAAAAACACAAGATTTGGAGTTTCAGGAGCCAGGTTTCAATCCTCACTCTGCTCCTTACTGCCTGAGTGACCTTGGAAAAGTCACTTTCCCTCTCTAGGACTCAATTTTCTCTTCTTTACATTGAGGAGATTGATTAGATGATCTCAAAGTTCCTTTCAGTTCTAAAACTTGTGGTCCTATGAACGCTTACAGGCAGTCTGAACCATACCGTCTTTGATCATATATGGCCCTGGTTGTGTGTGTGTGTGTGTGTGTGTGTGTGTGTGTGTGTTCCTTTCAGTTCTAAAACTTGTGGTCCTATGAACACTTACAGGCACTGGTGCTGTCTGAACCATAGCCTCTTTGATCATACATGGCCCTGGTTGTGTGCGTGTGTGTGTGTGTGTGTGTGTGTGTGTGTGTGTCTGTGTGTGTGTGTGTGTCTGCGTGTGAGTGTGCCTGTGTGTGTGAATCCTGTCTCTCCATTCAAATAGTGAATCCCCTGAGGGGGAGGCGACCTGCTCTGTTTCTTTTCATCTTGCTCCCTTAAGACTATAAAGTGCCAGAGAGAGAGAGAGAGAGAGAGAGAGAGAGAGAGAGAGAGAGAGAGAGAGAGAGACTATGTATCCCCCGTCTCTGTCTCCCCAGTAGAGCCCAGCATTATTTGCAGTAGGCACTCAGTGATAGGCAGCTTAGCATAAGAAATGGAATGCTAGATTTGGAAGCACAAAGACTTTGGGTCAACTGCCACCTGTCCTACTCACCAGCCATAGATAACTTACTCAACATCCCTGTGCCTCAACTATCTCACCTGTAAAATGGGAATTGCAATAACAGAAGTCCTTACTCACATGGCTATTGTGAGATTCAAAGGAGACAATGTATGTAGAGTTTATTGCAAACTTTAAAACATTATGCAAATACGCATTATTATTATTCATGTTTGTTGATGGAATGAATGGATGCTTGAAACCTGAGAAGCATAATGATATAGTAAGAGGAGGACTGAGTTTAGTATCAGGAGAACAGATGTGTGTGTATAAGTACCTCTGACACTAGCTGTATGACTTCAGACAGTCACTTTAAACCTCTCTGGGGCTCAGTTTCCTTATCTGTCAAACGGCGTTAGTAAAATGTACACTACCTACATCACGGGGTTATTAAAAGAAAAGTGATTTGTAAATCCTTAAAACCCTGTATATAAAGGTGAGTTTGCTTTGGCTATCATTCCTAGGTTTCTCAGGGTACCTTGCAAGCTCTCCTTCCCACCCCCCCACCCCCCCACCCCCCACCCCTGCTACATCCCCATCTACTCTCACCTCATGCCCCCATTACAGAGCCAACCTGACTGCCCTGAGCCTCCAAGGTGACTATTTCCATCAGAAGAGCCAATTCACAGGCCTCAAGCCAAGAGATGAAAGAGGGAAAAAAAAGCCAAGCAAGGGTCAGAGCCCTGGGATTGAACTGAGCCAGAACCCTCAGGGCTGGACCACAACCCTTGCTGGGTGGAGAGGGCGGGGCTGTTTTAGAGGAAACCAAGCCTACCAGGTGATGATAGTGAGGGAAGAAGCCTCCCAGCCCTTAGATAGACAGGAGATGTTTAAACAAGTTTGAAAATGAGGTTTGCCGTTCTCTGACAGAGATGGATTAATGGGCGGTCCGTGTGTTTGCCTTACTAAATGTCTTGTGTCCCTCTCTGAGCTGTGTGCTGGTACCTGCCAGGCCAAAATGCTAATGTACCGTCTGCTAGAGTTGGGGGCTTGCCGGATGAGGTTTGCCTTTTCTCCTTCTGAAAAGCAAAGGCCGCAATTGCTTTAGCATCATTTCCTTAATTCAGTGAGGATACTGAAAGATGACTGTCGCTAGATGGAAATTCCCAGGGAAATCATTTTCATACTATTAAAAAACAAAAGTATTTTTGGAAACTGAGTGTTTGACATAAAACCATACAACCCCCACCTTTCGCCCTCCCTTCTTTTCATCTCTACTTCCTTTCCTGCTTTTCACATCCTCCTATACCCACAGATAATGAGGAATGATAATAATAATAATAAAATGGTAGTATTTGTGATTTTCCCTATTATTACGGTAGCTCATATTCATATAACACTTTGCAGTTAAGCCCCTTGAGGGAAAGGACTGCTTTGTGTTTGCCTCTGTACCCTGTCTACACGTTGCCCAGTGCAAAATGGAGACTTAATAAGCGTGTGTTGATTCACATTAAATTCACAAGCTCTTTCAGAACCATGTTCTCATTGGGCATTCTCTTGGCAATAAAGCAGAGACTTAAACCCTGGTCTTCTGATCCCACATCCCATGTGCTTTCTTTTCTTTTCCAGTACTGCTTTTCTCTCTGATACAGTCACGTTCCATTCAATAGACGGCTGGTTAGTCATCGGGGATACAAGACACAAGCAGAAGATTCTGTCTCTCCAGGAACTGACATCATAGTGAGGAATATGATAGATTCAAATAAATGTAACAAAAGGAAAATTAAAATACAGGTTGAGCAGTAAGAAGGGAGGGAATCAGGGAGAGCTTTGCACAGTAGGTATACCTGAACTGAGCCTTAAAGGAATAATTTTAAAAATTTAAATAATTAATTTTTAAATAAATTTAAATTTTTTTAAAATTTCTGAGTACTTATTCAGAAAGATAGGGATAAGGAGGGAGTGCAGTTTAGACTGTGGAGGAATGATTCCTGGGAAGGCAGGGAACTGGGATAGGAAGTATCAAGGTCATGGAGCAGCTGTTATATGATAGATCAGCTTGGCTTAAACATGGATTGCATGAAGGAGGGAAGCATGAAATAAGGCTGGTGAGGTAGGTGGGAGCTAGATGGTAGGGGGCCTTAAATGCCTTGGTCTTAAGGTGGGCCCCTGGATTCCATGGACTTTTGTTTTTCCCCTTGAGTCCACTAACCCCAGAGAACCATGATGAGGCCAAGAACCCAGCCACAGAAACTTTTTACTAGACAAGCCCGGTGGCCTTGTTTATGCTGAACAGGTACTTTTGTGCACACGTCTGTTCATAGGATCATAGCCTTTAAAGTTGGGATCATAAGATCATAGATTTGAAATTAAAATAGACCTTAGAAGTCATCTCTATTACAAACCTGATTTTAAAAGGAGGAAGCCAGAGCCCAGAAAGGGGAAGTGATTTTCCCAGAAGGGGTCTTGGAGATAATGTAGTCTAACTCACCTCCTTTTAGACATGGGGAAAGAGACACAGAAAAGCAGGTGACCTTGCCGAAGGTCATTTAGTAAGAAGCAGAGCCTGCCTTTGAATCCATGTCCTCTGACTCTCAATCCAGGAATATTTCTACTACGTGCCTCCGCTTTCCCTTTATGTATTATTTCTGTCTTACCCTTTCCTCTTGTGAAAGCCAACAGGAATGGGTGACAGAAGGGAGTGGCAGGAGGCAAGTGGTCTCAGGTGCTGAATCTAGGGTTCCCAGGCACAGTAACTATAGGAAGAAATTAACAAGGGACAGGGTAGCTAATCTCTGAACCCAGAAAACCAAGCAAGCTCAGAGTGCAAGAAGGTCAGAGGCTAGCCCTTTAACCAAATATTTAAATATTATTCAAATTTAGATTAAATTGTAAGGAAGACTTCTTAGGTCAGGGTTAGCCTTTTTTCTGAGAAAGTTCTCCAAAGGAACTAATCCAAAGGAAGTTGGGGTCCTCAGCAGCCCAGCTGAGGGTAGTGATTCCTAGGTCTATCTACAGGGGTGGGGAACCTGTGGCCTTGAGCTGCATGTGGCCCTCGAGGTCCTTGAATGTGGCCCTTTAACTCAATGAGGGAAGGACCACACTTGAAGACTTAGAGGGCCACATGTGGCCTCGAGGCTGCAGGTTCCCCATCGCTGATTAGGAGAAGGAAGAGGAAGTCCTAAAGGACGGCACTCCCTCTTTGATCCGCTCTCACAAGCCAGATTTACCATTGGCTAAGGGCAAAGAAGTCACATTTGCCTAGAGGCTGATGGGATTGGCAGAAGCTGGGTCCCCTATAAGGACCCCCAAGACCCCATGATCCGAATTCCCAAAACCGCCCAACTGAAAGAGCAAAAATCACCATAGAAATAATTCTTCACCTTCCAGGAGAATTCACAGGAAGGTTCCTTTAAACATGGGGAAGTCCAGGCTGATCTAAAGCATTTGTTCCCAGCCAGCTGTGCTAAGCGTCTGAGAGCAGGGACCATTTCATCTTTGCCTTTGTACCCCTAGTGCCTAGTACAGTACCTGGAATATGGAAAGTGCTCAATACATGCCTGATGAATTGAAATGAATTAAAATAATTGAACTGAACAGAATTTGTTTGCCTTCGCTTACTGCATTGCCAAAAAGGTTCAGGGACAAAACCAGAGTTCTTTTCAAATGAAGGAAACGTAGCTCAGAAATGAAGGCTCTCACATCAGGAGAAATAGATTCTGTTTGTATACATGACTTACACAAGACGTGAGGCACCCCTGCAGGTCTGTAGATGTCTTTCCTTTGCAGTCAGATCATGCTGGTGATCAGGACTGACTGGCCAGTATATGAATGAGAGGGGATGTCGTGAGAGATGAGTGAGCAGAGAGTTGACAGGAGTACCACAGATCTCCTGGTATGTTTTCAGGGATCCTGATGCTTCTTTTTTTTTGTCAGCAAGGCACCCAGTTAGTCAGCTTTGCCCGGAACCATGTGCCACATGCATCCTCAGGAAAAGGAGAAAAAAAAGTTTCCAGCCAGCCCTTGTGGATTCATTCTGTTAGGAATGTGTTTCAGGTATTGCTAAGCAGGCAGCTAAGCATGTCAGCTATCAAGAGAGACAAAGATGGAGAGGGAGGAAGAACAGCTGGAGAAATGCATTCCCCTCCCCTGCATCCAGGGAGTAAGTCATAGGAATTTAAAAGCTAAAAATGGACACCCTGTTGACTCAGCTGACTAGATCAGCAGTGCCTTTAATCACAGGGAAATGGCTCCCTCCCCTTGCGGTACATGTGTGTCAGACAGAAAGACAAACAGATAGACAGATGGACAGCCAGTTCATGCTTTGCCTGTCCCACAGAGCCAGCTAATCTCTGTTCAACAAGGGTTCTTCATTTAGTTTTATTTACCTAGTTATAAAATAGGAGAAATTTCAAAACTGGTTAAATTCAGCTGTCTTAGGGAAACTGTTACCATACCCTATGCTTGTTCCAAGTGTCCAGGGTTAAAACAAAGGACCCTACACTCCTCATGTCACTGCCCAATGCAAACACGCTTCCTCAGTGAGAACACAGAAGATGGACCACACCCAAAGGACATTATTGCACATGTGTGAGTCTGTGTGCATTTCTGTACATCGACTTCATGTCTGTAGATAGGACACAGATTGGCCACTGTCTGCATCATCGAAGGAAATATGCTCCTCGTTGAGATCACAGGTCTATCTGAACATGTATAGGGCATGAGTTTGTAATTATATGTCAGTCTATGGTTCTCTGTGTATACCATGTTTCTGCAGTACCTGGATATATGTATACTATTAGCTTAGGGACCATGAGTGTGTCCTTCTGTGTGGGTGGGTATGTCTGTGTGTATGCTCTTCACCCTCTCCCTCTGCATGAGTGTGTACATGTGCCTCTGTGTGAGTGTGTGCATGTGCATATGTGTGCATGCATGGGCACATAACGGCAGCTCTGAAGGTCCCAGATAACCCATCTGCATACTGGTCTGCACAGGAATGGAGACAGCATTGGGCTGACTGCCTGGGTCACAAGCATTTCGTCTCATAATTTACAGATGATGGCGATGACCTTTAGTTCCTTGCACTGTCATGTACCTGGGCCTCATTTTTATTAAATATTCTGGCATTGAAATCTCTTACTAATCCATTCTCCCCATGGGGCTTCTGTGTAATTATCTCATTCTACAAAATATTGCATCTGTCATAGATTTCTTCCCTGTTCCTTCTCTTCCTTGTAAGGGGGGAAAGGGGAATGGATCAAGGGGAAAGCAGGGCACCTTGACTTTGAAAAGAAGTCACGGGAATGTGGGGGTGGAGCGAGGGGGTAAAGGTCACTGGTGACCTTGATGAGACTTCAAGACCTTGCCAGCACTGCAGGTTCACCTTCCCCAAATCAAGGAAAGATTCAGGGCCATTCCAAAGAACCAGATCTATGTCCTTCATACTCTATATAGTAAGGCTCTCAGCTGTTTGCTGGCATTCCAAGAGCGGGCGCAGGAAGCCAGCAGTCTAGAAGAAAGGCCTAAAAACTGGCTGCCAACCATGCATAATAGATAGATGATAAGCATTTATTAAGTGCTTACTGTGTACCAGGCACTGTGCTAAGCCTTGAGAATATAAATACAAGCAAAAAGAAAGATAGTCCCTGCCCTCTTCTTTCTAATGAAAGAAGACATTCTAATGGAGGAGGGAGGGGTGGGAGAGATGATAGAGAAGTCTTAAAAGCACAGCTGGGATGGAAATGAATCATGGCTCTCCTGGGCCCATCTCCAAAATGGAGGCCCCAAAAGTACCTTGACCAGTTGGAGGAGGAGGCCAGCATAGTGGAGGGATGTTACAGAGGGAGAAGTTCCCAGGCACTGAGGAAGTTCCAGCCTGCAAGGGCAGCTCTAGGGTAAGAGGGCAACTGATTCATGGTGGCAGTCCTTAGAGTTAGAAGCACAGCCAGGGACAGGAACAAAGCATAGGTAGTCTGGGCCTGTGCCCAAAATGAAGGCCATAAGAGCAACTCACCAATGGGAGGAGTGGGCCTGGCATGGTGGAAGAATATTGCAGGGTGAGAAGGTCCCTGGACATTGAGGGATGTTTCAGGGTAAGAGGACAGCTGAGTTGTGGCAGCGAAGGCCTAATGCAAAGTCTTCTGATTCCTGAACCAATTAGACAATCAATTAGCATTTATTAAGCACCTACTATGCACCCTATCCCTAGCACATACTTGTTACCATGACTGATTCTTGCTTTTCTAACTCTTGAGTAATTTCCATTTCTTTCTCTGTTCCTTCTTTTCATTGTGTTCCAGGGCTGACAGGGAGTCTTGTGATAATTATTTTTAAGTTATATTATTACCTTTTGGAGGTTTTTTTTAGTACCACAGTCATTTTCTGATTTCTCATTTTCTAATCTCTCATAGCACAGTCCTTTTTAAGAAAAAAGTTAAACAAAACCAACCATGACAAAACAAGTGATAACATACCCAACATTTGGCATTTGTTGGCCCAACCTCTCTCCTAAAAGGCGAGAGGGATGTTTCTTTAATTGTCCCATAGGACCAATTTGGTTATTGTATTTAATGTGAGACCAGACACTTCTTGGATTCTTTTTTATTACCTCACTTTATATATTCTTCTTCTTTTTCTCCTCTCTTCAGTCTGTATCAGTTCATTAAAAGTCTTTCCATTTTTCTCTGAATTCTCTAAATTTCTCATTTTTACTTATGCCAATGAGATAGCACTGCTTATAATCATCCATCATCTTTCTTTGTAAAATTTTATAGATGGGTTTATATTCCAAATTGATGGTGTCTTTTTCCACTCTCTCTCTCTCTCTCCATTTTGCAAGTCAAATGTTTACTGACTAAGGTGTTTTCTGGGCTTTTTTGTTCTTCATAAAATTACAATCAATGTCAATGTCATTTCTGTTTGTCCATTTCCCATTTTAATTGCTAATTACTTGTTTAAATAGTTCAGGATTGAGTTGTTTTAATTGTCTCTAAGCAGAGACAAGTACTGGAGAGTAAAAACCAATTTAAAAGAAAACTTGGCAAGAAAGTCAACTAAACGTTGTCCCAAAGACGTTTAAAGACAAAAATGGAAGGAGGACAACAATTATAACAAAAGTAGAAAAGATCTGTATAATAATTTGGAAGGGTTACTCTAAGAAATGGTTCCTTCCATCAAGGACAGTGGAACCACCATATTTGAACCATAACATCACAGTCTCAGATATGCTTATAGGAGAGGTATAAATGACTCTAAAGAGAACAAAGACAGAAAAAGCAAGCAGATTGTGCCAAGTGTATAAGAACATCATTAAAAGAGACAAAATTGTGAGGATGGTGAAAGACTGAGATGAAAGGTATCTGAAAGAAGAGAAGATACCAAAAATATGGGGGGGGGATAATCTCAAATCTTATATTAATTCCCAAAAAAAGCAACCAAGAGGAGAACATGAACATCTCCTGACCTTCTATGCTTGCTCTCCCACCTATACAAAATCTTTTTCTAGTCATCTATACCCAATTCAGAGCATCCTCTGTAAAAGTTTAATAGGGCAGACTTTTACAAACAGTATTCAACAATGGGCCACATCCTTGCCATTTCACAACTGACTGAAAGATTTAGAAATTATAAGATCACATTTTGTTTATCTGTTGTTGATTATGAAAAAGCATTTGATTCTATAGAATGAAATGCTGTTTTAAAGACTTTTCCAACAGTGTTTCCCATCCACCCATCAAAATTTCTTGAAATAAACAACATAAATAAATAAAATAAAATAAATTACAATTAATATAAATAAACAAATAACAGAAATAGTTCAGTTCAATGACCCTCTCATCAACAATAGACAAGGCTTAAACCAGGGAGATATACACGTACCAAAGGTATTCACCAATTCTATGGAGGAGTTCCAACTCTTAGTCCAAATGGAAATAGTATATTCCATTTTAGAGTGGAACTATAGCTCCACTCACTCACCGTCCCTGTAATTTTCCACTCCAAAATACTCTTTCCTGGCTGCCATTCCTATAGATATAGGTACAAATACAGACACACACATACACAGAGACACAGAGACACACACACACACACATATATATATACATGTGTATATATGTATGTACACACACACACACATAGAATGCTGTTTTATTCATTGAAGGGAGGTTCTCCATGGATGGGAGATGTGGATTAGGAAGAGGTCTGGGGAGGTTCTCCAGATGTTCCTTTTTGCTGTGAACTTTGTGCATCAAGCCCAAGAGAAGCCAAGATTGTGCCATGCATTTGTATGGACAACCTATACAGCTTGTCCATCAGTAGGTATATATGGGACAGATGATACAAATGGATAACAATTTAGACCCAGAATTGAACAGAAGGAAGAGAGCTGAGCTAGCTGAATTGTCTTAGGAAATTGTAAATGATCCCAACACTTCTCATGCAAACAAAGGTCCATCTTTTTAATACCAACCTTCCGTCACTGTTGCTTCATGTCCACAACTGGAGTCCACTATTGTACTATTGCGTACAATAGTCTCCTAAGAATTAAAAATGAATTTTACAGGGGGCAGGTAGGTGGCACAGTGGATTGATCACTGGCCCTGAAGTCAGGAGGTCCTAAGTTCAAATCCGGCCTCAGACCAAACACTTGACACTTACTAGCTGTGTGACCCTGGGCAAGTCACTTAACCCCAATTACCTAAAAACAAAACAAAAAAAAATGAATTTTACAGAGAGGTCACTAGAGAGGCAAATGACGGGTTTGAGCAATAGCATAAAAGATATCAACAAGGAAATGTATGCCAGGGTCATGTAGGGGGAGTAAGAGATGAGGGACGGACTACCAGAGTGTTCCACTGGCACCCTCTTGATATCAAAAGACATCAGGAAAGGGCTCCAACAACCTGTGTAGATCCTCCCTGTGACGAACTTATGGGAAGACACAGAGAAGAGTCCAACCACAGGATGGGTAGGTGCGGATAGATCATGATTTGCTTCTTTGGAAGGAACTCCCAAATCGATGAGGTCATAGATCCATTTGAATATTTTACTTCCTTATGCTATTACATTTATACACAAGAATTGGATCAGCCATTCTCCAACAGACAATCACCCACTTGGTTTCCATTTTTTTTTTCTTTCTATACATTTGCTGCAACAAAAAGTGCTGCTAGGAATAGTTTGCTATATAATAGAACCTTGATTTTTATTGTTGACCTCCTTGCGATGCCATTCACTGGGCCAAAGCATATATGATCTGCTTAGTGACTTTTCTCAAATAATTCCAAATTGTCTTCTGGAATAGTTTTTGGAAGTGTATTGGGGGCTATGTATGCCATGGAGCATGCTTGGAGAAGGACCTTCGCCCTGGTCCCTTCTAGGGAGACATATGGTGGAAAGTACACATTTTTGCCTAGGGATTTGAGATCCAGTCTCAGGCTCACCTATGTGAGCACATATACTCATTGCCATGTGTGAGTTGTTACTGTGGCTGTCACTAGGAAGAGGAAGAAGAAAGAAATCTCCTCTTTCCTATCCTCCCCACCTTTCCTAGAAGACTAAGGCATTGAGCTTCCCAACAAAGAAGTTATCTTGGAAGAGACTAGAAGCCATCTCTTCTCGGTTCTCAAGCTCACAGAGTTGGCGACCCTCCCTAGCTTACTTGCCATTCATTTTTTCACAACACCCCTCCCCCATCTCAGGAACCAAGGGACTAATCAGGAAGCTTTGATCACACATGCCCCCTTAGCAGAGCCAGGGCACAAGTACAACCAAAATGGGCCTGGGAGCAGCTTCATCCCCCTTATTCCCATGAATGCCACACAACGCTAATTTGAGGAATGGTTGAAAACTCGGGAATTTGGATGCTAGCATTAGTATGCGGTTGTAGATTTAGAAATGAAAGGGACCTCAGAGGCCATCTGGTGAGGAAACTGAGGCCCAGAGTGGTTAGTGACTTGCCCAGAGGTCACCCAGGTAATTATAGAGACAGGATTTGAACTGCTTCTCTGACCCCAAACAAGTACTCTTTCACAACCTCCAAACCTGGCAGTATAACCTCTGATTTCATTCCCCTCTCCCTAACCAGCTGCCTCCTCCTCTCCTTTCCTTCCATCTCCTTCTCTCCATCCTTCCCATTAGTCTGCGTTCAAAAAGGAAAAAAAAATGCTTTTAGATTTCAACCTGAGCTAGACCTAATTCTCTCCCAAAATGCAGGCCTATATAATGCATTCCACTGACAAATGCAAATGTCTTTTGAATTATCTGATGTTTGGGATTATCCATGCCTCTGCTCCTTTTCTTTTATGTGATTAATCAAAAGTCAGATAAATACACCTTACTCCTATAAAGGATTAATAGAGACTAAGGTCTCGGTGCCTTAGGGATCCAGGATAAGCCACACGTCCTAATTCTGCAGTCTAGAAACTGAGACCTGAAGAAACACCAAACTCTTTTTTCAGGTCAGTTCGACAAATATTTATAAAGCATCTACTGTATTCAGAACAAAGTGCTTGACTCTGGGGAAGTGGAAAGTTGTTTATTATTATTGTTGTTGTTGTTGTTGTTATTATTATTATTATTATTATTATCATTATTATTATTATTATTATTATTACTGCTCCTCTTTCTAAAATCCTACCAAGAAGTCAAAGTTAGGACCAAGTCTGCCCTGGTCCCTAACCATTGGAGTATGTGTGTATGTATTTGCTCACCCTCTGCTGAGTGATCCTGAAGAAGGTTCATGATGCTATTAAAGGTATTTAAAATAGAATGTTAGGTGTTATTATTATTACCATTATTTTGATCATCATTATACTCTTCATTTCCTCTGCTCCCATCTTCATGACAGGGTCGTGATGGGAGGATCCCTTGCTTCACCCCCTCTCCAGTCAGTCTCCTACCTCTTTAATTAAGAACTCCTACTGACTAAAGGTGAAGGGCCCTAGCTACTCCCTTTCTGTCCAAACCTCACCCCATCCACCTCTGTCCATGCCCCAGTTTCTGCAGACAAAGAAGCCTTCCCTCATCTGCCCCCCTTCTTCTTCCCACAGTGTTCTCTCCCCAAGGATGTGGCTTCTTAACTTTTAATTAAAATGTTAAACTTCCTCCCCCTCAAGGTTAGCTTTTCTGTGATTTCCTTTTAAGAAAGAGAGACAGAGAGAGAAAGAGAGAGACTGAGACTCTTTGTACCTCTGGGGGCTCCAGTTGTCCCCTACACACATATCACCACCCTCCTTGACTTTCTCCAACTCCTTGCCTAGACCTGGGCGCAAGCACAGCCTGAAATTCAGGGGCTCTGGAGAGAGGTAAGTATCAGCCCCCAGCCTTTCCCCTCATCAGTAATACAGAGGTTTTTTTATTTCTGTCCCTTCTCCGTGGCATTGTAGAAATAGGAAACCTTCCTTAGGAGGCATCTGGCTCCCAATTCCTATTTCATTTCAGCAGAGAGTTTTGTGGGACTGCATCCCCAGGAATTCTGCAGGCAGCACAGAGAGACTTTGCACAGCACTACTCAGAGATTACAAGGACTGAGCCATTTAAATATCAGGACCGGCCTGGTGAAGAGCCTAAGATTCCCTGCCACTGCAAGAAGACAGAGTAAGATGCAGTTGGCACTTCAGGGGTTGGAGAAGTGTCTTATGGAATCATCAGGGCCCAGAACATCCTACCCCTCAAGATCGCTGGATTATGAGCAATAATAGTTTTCGTTTCTCTAATCTTTTAGAGCATATAAAGTACTTTTTCACAATGACCCTGTGAGGTAGATCGTGCAAATATTATTATCCCCATTTTAGAGGTGAGGAAACTGAGGCTGAGAGAGATGAAAACCACTTGCCAAAGGTCCCAGCGCTAATAAGGGTTAGCGCCAGGATTCAAACCTCAGTTTACCTGACACTGAGGAAGGAGTCCCAGGCTCTTTCGTCAATAGCACACTGTCTCTACAGGCTCACACTATTATAGGGCCATAGGAGAATGGATTTCGAGATCACCAAATCAGACAAAGGTTATGCAGAGGTACAGCTGAGGTATAGCAAGCCATGTGACTTCTCTGGACCTATCCTGGTGGTGCAATGGATAGAGTGCTGGACCTGGAGTCAGGAAGACTTGAGTTCAAAACCAGCCTCAGAACATTCACCATCCCTGTGACCCTGGGAAAGTCATTTAACCTCTGTTTGCCTCAGTTTCCTCATCTGTAAAATGGAGACAATGACAGTACTTACCTGTTGGAGGATCAAAAGAAAAGACATTTGCAAAGCACTTTGTAAGCATTAAAGAGCTATAGAAAGTTTAGCTTTCATCATGATTATATCATACGGTTATATCACCACTGTGCATTCACCAAACATTGTTATTTTGGCATTAAGTATTTTCCCAATCCATAGATATTAGTGATAATACCATTATCACATGGGGTTTGTCCAAGAAATTTTTGCACATTACCAGGAAGTCAAACAATTTGGGAGCCACTGTACTGGATGATCTCTGAGGTCCTTATAAATCCTACCATCCTAGTTCTCAGCAGTTTACAGGAAGATCTGGAGGTTTTGTGAACAGCAAACTCAATACGAATCAGAAGTATGACATGACAGCCAGATCACACATTGGATAAAGCACGGGGTCTGGAGTAAAGAAGACCTGAGTTCAAATCCAGCCTCGGACATTTACTAGCTTTGTGACCCTAGACAAGACATTGAACCCTCTTTGCCTCAATTTCTTCATCTGCAAAATGAGGAGGATTGTTGTGAGGAAAAAGTAAGATAATATTTATAAAACCTTGTATATAGGAGGTACTATATAAATGCCAGTTATTATTATTGTATGGCAGTCCAAAAAACTAACCCACTTTTATACTCTTAACATTAATAGGGTCATAGCATTCAAAACAAGGGAGGAAATAGCACTATCGTCCTCTACACTAGTCAAACCATTTCCAGGGTATCAGGTTCAGTTCAAGGGAGCCACATTTTAGAAAAACTAACAAAGTAGAAGGCGCCTAGAGGAAGATGCTCAGTGTGGGGATAGATTTAGAAACAATGTTATAAGAGGATGGGTTGAATGAACTAGGAATGTTTATCCTATAAAAAAAGAAAAAACTTAAGGGAAACACGATAGCCATCTTCAAATGTATGAAGGATTATCATGTGAAAGAGAGATTTTTGTTATTATTCAGTTGTTTCAGTCAGATCTGACTCTTCATGACCCCATTTTGGGGTTTTCTTGGCAAAGATACTGAAGTGGTTTGCCATTTCCTTCCAACTCATTTTACAGATAAGAAAATTGAGGCAAACGGAGTTAAGTGACTTGCCCAGGGCCACACAAGCTAGTATCTGAGGCCAGATTTGAACTCAGATGTCTTCTGACTCCAGGCCCTGAGTTCTATGCACTATGGAGTCACCTAGCTGCTTGAAAGAGATTAGATTTTCCATTTGGCCTCAGGGGACAGAACCATGAGCAGTGGGTAGAAGTCACAGAAAGGAAGAGCTAGGCTCAGTAGAAGGAAAAACTCCCTAACAATGAGAGCTCTCAAAGTGGGCTACCTTGGAAGAGGGTTCTCTGTCACTGAAGCTCTGCCAACAGAGGCTGCCCCTGACCACTTGTCTGGGATTGAAAAGGGGATTCTAGTCAGTGTAGGTTGGGTGACTTATTTAAATGGTCTTTGAGACTCCTTGAGATTCTGTGATTCTCATTCTGTTCCTCTGCATCTCTCTCTCTCTCTCTCTCTCTCTCTCTCTCTCTCTCTTATTCTCGCTCTCGCTCTCTCTCTCCATCTCTCTTTCTGTCTGTCTGTCTCTTCTCTCTCGTCTCTCTAATTTCATTCTTCTCTCTTTTCCTCTCTACCCCCTCTCTCTCTATCCTCACCTCTCTTCTCTCTCTGCCCTTCTCCCTTCTCCTTCTCCGAAGCTGTGGAACTTCTTCTGGTGACTAGTGGTGGATACATAAGGAAGGATACCCTAGAGGCAGGGAGGCCAATTTAGAGGGCTGCTTCAGGGATCTGTGGAGGCATTTCCCCCTACCCCAACCCCTATCAAAATAAATTTGCTCTGACCCCTATTCGTCATCACCTTCTTTCCTATACAAATAAACCTAGGATTCAGGTGACCTTGGGAAAGTCTGAGGCCAGAAAGGATGGTTTGGGTGGCTTTCGGGTAAAGTAAAGGGGGGATGATGGGAAAGGTTGCATTTGGCCCCCACGTACAGTCACCCCCTCTGCTGAACAGATGTGGGGAATGCAACAGTGACCACACTGCATTTCCTTCCTCCTCCCAGCTCCCGGGCAGGGCAGCAGTAATGATAAGGCAGGAGACCATGTGACGAGCCCCCCTCTGCACCCCCCCCCCGGCTCTTAGGAAGAGTGCAGCGTTTTGTGACTAATAGGAACATAATTACTGTCTTGCCTTTTGCAAAACTCTTTCATCACCAGTGCTGCCATGCTCGTCTCCTTCCATGCTGCCCATTAATCTCCTGGGCTGATATGAGCAGATGTCTGTTCACGGGGAGACTGAGTCCTGGCGGGAGGCTGAGAGAAGAGTCACTCTACAGCTTCTTCTAGATAAAGAGCATCCTTCTAGGTCAGGGGTTCTTGCCAGCCATGGCCACAAAGGTCCTCTCCCTGACCAGAACCTCTGCCCAGATCTCTAACATCACTTAGCAGATTATGCCTATCTGAACATAGACACCCAACACGTACAGATGTACGCACACAATTTCACATGATAATCACCAACCCGCAGGTTCACATACAGGCATGCACACGTATGCACGTGTCCTCACCCACACGACCATCCCTTTATTTGCTCATGGGCCTATTCCCCTTTTTATGGTCCTCTAATTCTGGGTGGTCCTTCTTCCTGTACTAGAGTCACAGAAATAGAAGGCAGAGCTCCACAGGAGGAGTCTTAGAACTTAAACCATAGGCGGTCATTTCAAACACAGACTATGGAAGATCAGCATATACAACCTAAAATGTTAGATAATCTAACCCACTACTTTTATCTTGCACATAGGGAAACTGAGGCTCACAGAGGGCAGGCAGCAAGACCCTCCCCAGTATCTTTTGGCTATTATTTTTTATTAAGAAGCTGTTACTTAGTTGTTCCCCAGAACCGATGGCATTTTGGCATGCTCTAGGCACTGAGGTGGAAATAGACTGAGGGAGCAAAGGCCCTGCCCTCAGGGAGCCCACATTCTGAGGGAAAAGCAAAGCCTTTTCCATCCTATTCCATGTGGGTGATTCCTCTCTCTGCCACCAGACTGTGAACTCCCTGAGGGCAGGGCCAGGGCCTATTCTTCTGTCTCCCTGACACAGTGAGATGTCTAAAACCTTTGTTCTCCTCCTCCCCCTCCGCTTCCTCCAGACTAGAAGCATGACCCTGGTCTGCTCCTTATCTGTTTTACCCTGAAGGCAGGACTGAGGACGCTTCTCCATCTCCCCCAAAGCATAAACGAGCCCAGACAGCAGGTCAGGGAATGGAGGAGGGAATTAGCATACACCAGATAGATTTGGTCTACCCTACACTGGAATAAGGCATTCTGAATGAACAGGTACAAGTTTTCATAATTCAGCCAAAGTTCATGGTCAGGTGCACTGAGTATACCTATTAAAAAGCTAGACACTGGGCCAATCCTTCCTCTCCCCTCACTCCCTCACACCCAAATTATTGACCGGGGAGGTGGGGGGGGCAGCTAGGTGGCACAGCGGATAGAGCACGGGCCCTGAAGTCAGGAGGACCTGAGTTCAAATCTGGACTCAGACCAAACGCTTGACACTTACTAGCTGTGTGACCCTGGGCAAGTCACTTAACCCCAATTGCCTAAAAAAAAAATTGCTGACCAAACCATCCCTTTCTGTATTCCCATCTGTAACTATGGGTCTCCCCATCTTGGCCTCCTCTCCTTTATACTCACCCAACAATACCCATGCAGCCTAACATGATCCTTGAAATTCCAGGGGAGAAAGTGGGAGAGTGGGAGCACAATCATTGGCTCCCTGGAGTAGGAGGAAGCCGAGTCTAGCTGTGTCATCCTCAGTAGCTGCTACCCTCATGGCCTTGGCTCCAAGGCACAGTGTCCATATTCCCATTCTCCCCACTCAGTAGCCTCTGTACTCATCCTCAGCTTCTGTGAAATGACTTCCGATGTAGCTTTAAACTTCACAGCTGCAGAGACTGTCTGTTCTGTCTTCCTCTGAAGGATCAAAGAGGCAGAGACACAGGGAGAGACAGAGAGAGATAGACCTAGACACACATCTATCTTCATTAAGCACCCAAAGATGCAAACACATGCTCATACGCACACACACACACACACACACACACACACACACACACATAGAGATACTTGAATACAAGCACATAGGTTCAAAAACCTGTCTCTTGGGAGTCAAGAGGCTTGTTTTAAAATACGGTTGTGTGTAAATGATAGTAACGGCAGTAGCAACAACTGTTCTTTACATGCACTTTATACTTTCTATTCTTTTTACAAAGAATTTTCATATCCATTAACTCAGGTCATCCTCAGAACAACTCAGTGAGCCAGGGATTCACAGATTGGCCAAGTCTCAGAGATGGAAGGGAGTCCAGAGGCCATCTAGTTCAATTCTCACCTAGGCAATAGTCACCTTTACAACATCTCTAACCACCCTACCTCCACTCAAAGACATTCAATGGTAAGGGTTATAAACTGCATTTTATAGATGATGAAACCAAGACACAGAGATGGAATTTGCCCAAGTCACATGGTGAGTGATGGAATCAGGACTAGATTCTTTTTTTAATTAATTTATTTCTTTTTAGTTTTCAATATTCACTTCCATAAGATTTTGAGTTTTAAATTTTGTCCCCCTCCTTCCCCTTCCCCCTCCCCAAGACAGTGCAATCTGATATGGGCTCTACATATACATTCATATTAAACATATTTTCACATTAGTCAAGATGTAAAGAAGAATTAGAACCAATGGGAGGAGCCACAAAAAAGAAGAAACAAAACAAAACAACAAAAAAGAGAGCAAATAGTATGCCTCCATCTGCGTTCAGACTCCAAAGTTCTTTCTCTGGATGTGGATAGCATTTTCCATCATGAAACTTTTGGAGATGTCTTAGATACTTGCATTGCTGAGAAGAGCTAAATCTATCAGTCAGTCATCACACAATGTGGCTGCTACTGTGTGTAATGTTCCCCTGGTTCTGCTCACTTCACTCTGCATCAGACCATACAAGTCTTTCCAGGTTTTTCTGAAGTCAGCCTGTTCACCATTTCTTATAGCACAATAGTATTCCATTACATCCATATACCACAACTTGTTCAACCACTTCCCAGTTGATGGGCATCCCTTCAATTTACAATTCTTTGCCACCACAAAAGAGCTGCTATAACTATAACTATCTTTGTACATGTGGTTCCTTTTCCTGTTTTTATGATCTCTTTGGGATACAGACCTAGAAGTGGTATTGCTGGGTCAAAGGGTATGCACAGTTTTATAGCCCTTTGGGCATAGTTCCAAATTGCTCTCCAGAATGGTTGGATCATTTCACAACTCCACCAACAATGCATTAGTGTCAGAACTAGATTCTTGATTTCCAGGACAGGGTTCTTTTGACCACTCTACAGTACATTCCTATGACTGCACAGGCAAACAAACCTGGGCAGTCCCTGACCCACATCCCTCTCCCTCTGGGGAATAGAGTCACTGGTTCTAAGTCATTGGATACTCAGTTTCTCAAGCTCAGCCTCCTTATGACTGTTTTGCGTTCAACACCATTCCACTCTGATTGAGGTGTTCCTAACTTGGTGTAAGGGGTATGATCCCTACACTATCACAGAATATTAGGATGGGAAGTAAGTCATCTGCCCCCTTGACTTTGTAGATGAGGAAACTGAGACCCAGAGAGCTAAAGTGAATTAATTTTCCAGGATCACACAGCTTCTTGTGTCAAAGGCAGAACTTCTGGACACACCAGGCCTTCTGATTGCTAGTCTAGTGCTCTTTCCCATGTCATAACCCTCCTAGCTCACCCTCATCCCCTTCCCTCTCTCCCACCTTCCCACTTTGACTCTTTGACTCCCTTCGTGTCTACTATAGAACTTTCCATTTGCTTCCCAGAAATGATGGATGGCAGTATGTTTGGGGGTAAGGTGAGGAGTGAGCTATCCAAAAATGGACCAGATTGCCACAAGATATAGTGAATTCATCATCTTTGGAATTTTCAAGTAAAGGTTGTCAGACCACTTGTTGCTATGTTGTAAATTATTTTTACATTATTTTTATTTTTATTGGAAATTATTTTTCAGATATGGCTTGTACTAGGTGGCCACCATGGCCCCTTCCATCTCTGAGATCCTTGAAGGGCTGGGGTTTACCTAAGGTGCTGCACAGTGCCTGGGCAAATCTCCCTTTGGGTGGTTGTCTTCTTACTAGGGAGTTAGGTGCAAATTAAATATTTGTAGCCAACACTCTCTTTGATGTGGCCTGACTCACCTTCCCAGCCTCACTGTGCCCCACACGGTGCCCCACATTGGAGTCAGTGAACTACTTAAAAGCAAGGGTAGCATCTGATTCTCTTCTATCTCATGCTTAGCACCGAGCACACCATAGTTGTCAGTAAATGTTTGTTAAATCAATGTTCTCTAAAGACCCCATTTCCTGCCTCACCACATTTATTCACACTACTCCCTTTGCCTGGAATGTCCCCTCCCTCCACCTCTTCCCCATCCTTCAAGGCTCAACTTAACAGCAACTTCTTCCAGGAAACTGCCTTCCTTGATTTCTCCAACAGGTAGTGATTGGTCACTCCTATGAGCCTCCAAAGTTCCTGTATGTTTCTCTCTTAGGCACTTACAACATCTTGTCTTGTGTTTTACTTATATGTATCTATGTCTTATCCACTCTAATAGGCTGTGAGAAGCTATCCGAGGGCATAGACTAAGTTTTATTCATCTGTTTGGCCCTCACAGCACTGAGCAAGACTCCGAGTGCAAACACTTTAGGAGTGTTTGTTAAATTGAACTGAACCACATTTTAAACACACCAGGGGAGCTGGCTATTCTAAGGCACCCTATAGTGAATCATGGTGTCAGATGAATCCTTCTTGATTTGGAATCAGAAAACTTGGATTCAGATCCTGGCTCTGACACTCACTAGCTTGTGTGACCTTGGGCAAGTCTCTCGGGGTCTTGGTTTCCTCATCTTCAAAGTGAGGGTAGTTAAGCTAGCTGACCTTTGAGGTCACCTTGCAACTCTAAATCAATGATCCTAAATGAATCCTCACTCTTCGGCATAAATTTCCATTTTCTTGTTGCTCATTGTGGAGAACGCTCATATTTCTAATGAGTTAGAAAGATGGCATCAAGTGCAGGTGCATATGTTCACAAAAATCTACTGAATAAGGCACCTAAGCCCCAAATCTTTGTGTCCTTTCTCCTACCCTTCTCCCAAATGGGTAAGATGCATGAGGACTCACTGCCAGTCCCTAACTGGCCAATAGTCTGAGAGCACAAGGTCAGCTCAACATCCACCCCTGTGGCTTTAGAGGCCTCTCCCCTACCCACCCCAAAAACGGAGATTAGGGAACTATTTGGAAAAGGTGATGTTGGGGTGATGAATATAATCGTGCCAGAAAATGAATTTGATCTGAGGGGATGGGGCAATCTTTTTGCCTTCTCCTGGCCCAGGTTACTGGAGTGGGAACTTTGCTGAAGAGAATCCTGAATTTAGGGTTAACAGAAGGCTCATGGAACAGGGAATGTGTGAAACAGAGTGAGATGAGATAAGCCCAGGAGGGTAGATTGGAGCCAGGTACTAGAGGACTTTAAATATTAGTCGAAGGAATTTACACTGGGTCCTAGAAGCAATAGGGAGCCATTAAAGGTTTTTGAGCAGATCATACCTATTCCTTAGGAGAACAATTTTTAGCAGCCATGTGGGAGGTTGATTGAAGGTGGGAGACACTGGTGGGAGGGAAACTTATTGGGCAATATTAAAATAGTTTAGGTTGGAGTTGATGAAGGCCTGAATTAGGGTGGTAGATATGTGAATAGCAGGAAACTTCATTTTTTTATTTTAATATTTAATTTTTCCCAATTACATGTAAAAACAATTTTTGGCCTTTGTTTTTACAATTTTGAGTTCCAAATTCTCTCCCACCCTCTCTCCCCTCTCCCATTATTGAGAAGGCAAGAAATTTCATAAAGGTTATACATGTGCATTCATGCAAAATATGTTTCCATATTAGTCATGGTGTGAAAGAAAACATAGACTAAAAAAGTAAAAAACAGTATCCTTCAATCTGCATTCAGATTCCATCAGTTCTTTGGATAGCATCTTTCATCATAGGCCCTTCAGAATTGTCTTGGATCTTTGTATGGCTGAGAATAGCTAAGCCATTCACAGTTGATCATTGTTGCAATATTGCTATTACTGTATACAATGTTCTCCTGGTTCTGCTCACTTCATTTTACATTAGTTCATGTAAGTCTTTCCAGGTTTTTCTGAAAGCATTCTGCTCATCATTTCTTACAGCACAATAGAATTCCATCACAATTATATACCACAACTTTTTCAGCCATTCCCCAATTCCCCAATTCCTCAATTTCCAATTCTTTGCCACCACAAAAAGAACTGTTATAAATATTTTTGTATACATAGGTCTTTTTCCTTTTTTACCTCTTTGGAATACAGATTTAGTAGCAGTATTGCTGGGTCAGTCAAAGGATATGCACAGTTTTATAACCCTTTGGGCATAATTTCAAATTGCTCTCCAGAATGGTTGGATCAGTTCACAACTACACCAACAATGCATTAGTGTTCAAATTTTCCCACATCCTAGAGGGAAACTTTAAGAGAAATAGGGAATTTTGGATAAGGGGAGGAGATATTTAGCTCAATGTTGGACAAAACAAATTTGAAATGTCAACAGAGCATCCAAGTAGAAATTCCAACAGGCAGCTGGAGATATATAATGGACATTCAATAGAGAGATTAGTACTAGATTTCTATTAGCATAGAGATGATAACTGAACCCTTGAAAGCTGATGAGATCACCAAGAAAGAGAGTAGAGAAAGAAAGAAGAGGGTCCAGGACCAAGTCTTAAGGGAAACCTGCACTTAAGAGGAAGAAGAAGGATGATGGTCCATCAAGGATGGATATATACCTGTTAACTGATGGACTGCATTGTCATGGAAACCGAGGAAAGAGAGTATCCAGGGAAAAAGTAGTCAATAGTATCAAAAGTTAGAGAGAACTCAGGCAGGATAAGGACTGAGAAAAGGCCATCATATTTAATAAGTAAGAGATCATCAGTAACTTTCGAGAGAGTAGTTTCAGTGAAGTAGCAAGGTCAGAAGCCAGATCACAAGAGGTTGAGAAATGAATGGTCAGTAAGGAAGTAGAGAGAATACATAATACTCTTTCTAAAAGTTTGGCAATGAAATAAAGGAGGGATATGGGATGATGACTTGGGAGGAGATGGCAGGGTCTTCATTGCCCAACTCTTTAGTGTGCTGTGTGCCCACAGCATGTCCTGGCACACAGTACCTTCTCAGAAATACAGCATATGGATGTGCAGAGAGAGCCACCCACCAACACCAGACATTCTGGAGTCCTACTGTGTTGCCACATGGAGTCGTCTTCTGGGCCTCTCATTTTCTCTCTTCCCCAGTCGCTCAGCTCCACAACGTCAATATAATGGTCAGCCTATGACTAATAACCACCCAAGGATCATGGCTTTCCCTGTTTTCCTCCACCACCTTTAGACATACTCAATATGTGACAGAGGCTAGGACCCTTATAACCGCCACTGGCAGGAACCGAACAACCTGCCTCATTGAACAACTTCCCTGCCCTAACTCCTTGATTATGATGATACCTGTAGCCAGGGTTGCCTTATTCTAGCCATATTCTAGAGGCCTTCTTATGGAATACCAAGACCTTAAGAAGGTATTTAGTATGGATGGGACAGATAGATTTCCCCTACATAAAGAATTTAATTATCTCGTTGATTTAATACCAGATTCTATCCTCTTTTACTATGGGCAGATGAGAGTAGTAGGCATCATACATATGGGATAATTGTCAAAGTGGGTTTATACAGCCTTTGAAATCACTAGTCAGGACCTTCTATTCTTCATACCAAGACCTTGGGACAGTTATAGCCTTGTGTTGACTTTCAGGATTATATGGTTTAGAGCAAGAAGGGCCCTTAGAAATCTTCTGGCACAATGACCTCATCTTACAGAGAAGGAAAGAGACCCAAAGAGGTTGAATTATTTGCCCAACATTACAGAGCTAGTATACTTTCTAGCAGAACCAGAATTTGAACACAGGTCTTACAATTCAACATTCTATTCTCTTTCTACTTCATCACCTATAACTGTTACTCACAAGTATTGATCTCTGATATTCTGGGACAAGTCTAGGGATCCAGCGAAGATATAAAATGCAATCTCTGATGTGTCTTTAATCTTGTTCAACTCTATTCTGGGGACAGATGGAAGACAGAATTCTACACCAGTTATGGGCACTGAGGATTAAGTAATAATGTTTGCTTGTCTAATACCACGGCACCTTTCTAGTACTTCGTAAATGTTCATGAACCTCTTAGATAAGTTTGTTGTAGCATTTCTGGATGACACCCTCCTATTTTTTCCACCAGTCACAGGAGTGTGTATGGCAAGGGTGAGAGATATGGACTTCAGTACTTGTGAAAGGAGTCTACTCAATCCACTTGAGGTTTCTAGAATTTGTGTGAAGCCTTATAGATGAATCCAGCAACAAGGCTCTTGGGCACTGCCAGTTTGTATAAATAGCTCATCTCAAGTACTTCTAACTCCCAAAGGCATGCCTATGATGAACACAAAAGTAGAGAGGCATCTAACTCAGGGCAGGAGAATGAGAAAGGACTTTTCTCTCATGGAAGACAATGTTTGTGTTAGCTGCCAAGGCCAAAACATCCTGATGCTTCCCAGAGACTCAGAGCCTAGGAATCCAAAAAAGAGAAAACCGTGAAAGTTACTATATTTCTATAGCAGTTTGCAAAGAGTAAGTTATTTTAGCTCATGTGTGTAACAACCCTGTAAAGTAGGTGCTATTCAATTTAATTCAACAAACATTTATTAAGTACTATAGGTAATGTGGTAGGTGATAGAGATACAAAGATAAAAATGAAATAGTCCCTGACCTGCCCTCAATGAGCTTACATTCTACTCGGTATGGAGGGCAGGGTGGGGAGGAGGCAGGGTACAACAAACATTAATGAGTAAATACAAAGCAATTTGAGGGAGGAGTGAACATTAACAACTGGGGAGATAAGGAAAGGCTTCATAGAGAAGATGTCAGCTGAGCTGCGTCTTGAAGGAAAATAAAGGTTCTGAGAGATACAGGTGAAAAGGAATCCAGACTTATGCAAATACACAGAGGCAGGAACCAGGATATTAAGTTATAGCAAATCTAATGGCCTTAAAAGGGAAGCAGTGTGTCCGGAAAGGTGCATTGGAGCCAGACTGTAGAGAGTCTTAAATTCGGGCCAAGGAGTCTACATTTTATCCTAGAGGCAATATGGATGTCTGTCAAGGTTTTTGAGCAGGAAAGAAGAAAGAAGGAAGGAAACAAGCATTTCTTAAGCTCTTGCTGTGTTCCAGGTGCTGTTCTAAGTACTGGGGTTACAAATATAAGCAAAAACAGACTCCCTGCCCTCACATAGCTTACATTCTAAGGGAGGGGAAAACAACACACATAAGCAAGGGGTAGTGGAGAAGGTACCCTGCCATGAATTTTAAGTTCAAAAGATCAGGAAAGGGCCAGGAGAGGAAAGAAGTCAGGCCAACCTGACCCTTTTTACAAAATGGAGGCTCCAGGAGGAGCCTACTAATGAGAGGAGGGAGCAGGCCTTGCAGAGCAATATTCCATAGTAAACAGGCTACGGGGGCAGTGCCCAGGATGCTCCAGGACGAAAAGGCCCCGGGTGCTGAAGGAAGTTCCAGGACAAGACAGCAGTAGAAACATGATTTTGAAATCCAAAAGTTGGAACAGGGAAGTAATGTGCTCAAACTTGTACCTTGGGAGGGTGGGAGGGCAGCTTCATACAGGAGAAGGGAGTGTGAATGCAGAGGCCAATTAAGAGGCTCTTGGAGTAGTATAGATGAGAGGGAAAAAGAGAACATTTATTAAACACCTACCCTATGAAGACTAAGCCTAATGCAGCACCATGCTCATTGGACATTTTCAATAAATGTTTCATTAATTGAATCACCAACAAGCAGCTCCTATGCTTCCAAACCTCCCAACTATCATGGGACTGGCCACTCTATCTGCCCACCTCTTAACTCTTGTCCATTATGTCACCATGGGTAGATCCCTTCACCTCCCACAAAATGGATAGAGTAATATTTGCTATACTCCCCTCACAGAGCTGGGTGGTTTAGAAACCTTAAAGCACTACATAAATGTTTTTTAATTATTTTGTTTATTTCTGTCATTTTAATTTTTATTATGATATTTCTTGTGGCTGTGTTTGCAGAAGATAACCCTTTCTAGTCCTCACAGAGGCATCCACTCTATTCTCTGACTAGTAGAGATATCAAAGAAGTAACAGGTGTCTGGCTTGGTCCATAGGGAGAAACACTTACAATGCCTGGCTCAGAGCCTTACACATCATAGTAGGTGCTTAGTAAATTTTTTTAAATCGAATTGAATTACAAATTGGAGTCTAAAAGGGGATACCTGTAGCATTTACCCCGCAGAGCTATGAGACTCAAATGAGACAAAATTATGGAAAGCCTTTTGGAAGCATTAACATGTCATATAAATGTGAGCTATTTTCAGTTGCAATCATCATTATAAAGCCTGGGTTCAATATCAATAGGTGTGGCTTCAGGTCCTTCCTCTGACACACATGGGTTGGGTGGCCCTGGATGAGTCACTGAACTTCTCAGCACCCCAAGTGACTCTCTGAGACTCGGAATCACAAGAGCAGGCTTCTGTCAGCTTCAGGAGAGGAGGTTCCTCACCCAGAGTTCTCCATCCTGCCTGAATCAGGTCTGGTCAGAAGAGAGAACAGCAATAGTAATAACAGTACCATAAACAGCAGCACACGAGGAGCTCTAAATGAACAGATGGGCGACAGTGACAGTCCCCTTCAATCTCTATGCCAGAGTCCTTTGCCTGACCAGTACTTGAGTCTGCTCATGCTGATCAGAAGACTCCCCCTGGATGTTTGCATAAAGATTGAAAGGCGAGCCCTGTGTTTCACATTCCTGACCTGAGATCTGGATGCCTACTGGAGTGTCTGTAGGAACAATGAGGATTTCCTGTACCCATCAAGCCTGGTAGAAAAAAAGAGCATGAGGTCTTAGGCAATGAAAGAAAAGGAGATGTGTGATGCTGCCTAATTGACTGGAAAGGATATAGACCAGAAGATAACAAATGGAAGATAATCAAATCTATGGATGCTATCAACCTCCCCCCAATATAGACAACTGATTCTACTCTTATAGGCTCTGTCCATTCTACTCTGATTGGAAGAGAGAGGTGTGGAGCCATGAAAGAAGGGATGCTGTGGGCAGCCTCATAGCTGGGGACAGTGGGCAGCTGGCATCAGCCTCAGATGTATTAAAGTAGGAGCTATTTTGAGCTATATAGTGAGGATTCCAGGAGCAGAGGGTTAGTGCTGGAAACTTGTGCCCCATCCTTCCTCAAAGCACAGATTTGCTCAAGTTGGACAAAGGAGAGACTTCCTCTGTAGCTGTGGTGTCTCAGGGAGTCCAGACTTCCCCATTCTGGTGTGAGTGCCATCTATGTCCCCCTTGAGGATTCATTTAGCTGGATGGGACAGGCAGAGGCACACTTGTGCCTGTGTTACATGTAGAAAGAGCAGTTGGGCACTGCCAGTAGGCTTTTCTATGCAGTGCTGTAGACCGTGGCAGTGCAGAGACCCAAGGCACCAGTACTGCTCAGGAGAGTGCCTGGGATGCTGGAAAGACCATCAACTCCACCAGAGCAAATAAACCCTGACCAAGGCGGGCTCCTCCCTGAGGGCCCCAAGCCACAGCAGCATCACTATGCCGCTAACATCTCATCCTCTCTCCTTTATTTACTCTCCCTTTTCTTTTCTTTTCTCTCTCTGCTCTTCCTTTCTTTCTCCCCCTTTCTCCCACCTTTCTCCTTTCTTTTCTCCTTACCTCCCCTCTCTAGTCTATCATCCTCATCTCTCATTCCCACAATCCATCTCTTTTCCTCCCTCTTTCTATCCCTTTCTGTCTCCCTCATGTTCTCCATCTCCTCTGTCACTATCTTACAGCCTCTGACTCTCTCTCCCTCCTCCCCCTCTCCCATGGGAAATGGGTCATCTTCATCCACAGAAAGAGGCAAAGCCATCTTGAAGAACTCCAGGCCTGAACCAGACCCCTACCTGCCTCTGTATTCTTGGGCACAGACAGAGACGGCCTGTCAGAAGGTAGGGTTTAGGATGGGGAGAAGGATACTTAGCTGACAGGCACTGGAGGGAGTTTCCCTTCATTGATGGAATGCTGCCGTCCATGCAGTCATAACAATTTTGACATTTTGGAAAAGGAGAAAAAATTTTCCAGGCATTGTGCATGGTTGGCAAAACTGTAGCTGACAAAATAAATAAGAGGGAACTGTTTGTGTCTCCTGCCTCTCCTGCCCTCGCTTTCTTTCCTCTCCTTCCTTGTCCTCTCTCTCCTCCCTCCTCTCTCCTTTCCTTTCTGCCTCCCTCCCCCCCACCCCCAATGTATTAACAAATCACAAAAGGACTTGATCAAGAGTCTTTCTAGGGGACAGGTAGTGGTGTCTAAGAAGCATCAAGATGTGTTAGGAGCCCTTGTCCATGGAAATTCCCTTGGATGGTGAAATACTTCCCTGCTCTTCATAGAGAGGTGCAAAGTATGGCTTATGTTGTCAGGCTTGGCCGATATATTTAGTTTGTTTTGTGAACTCTACTTCTCTGTTATGGGTAATGGTACTATTAGGGCCAGAGGATAGGGGTCATAAAATAGTGACACTGACATAATGGGGGGAAAAGCATAAATAAAGCATTTATTTTTTTTTCAAAAGAAATTCCATCAGAAATAAAGATAACACATTTCTGAGATAAGCATGGCTGTCAGTAGGGGGAATGAATTCAATTTACACACATTTGATTTACAGCCAACTTTTGCAGAAAGAGGCAATATCAAGGAAACCAAGTACCCCTATAGCAAGGGCTGAAAGAAGGGAAGCCCTGAGCCTGGCCAGAGCTTAATGGATATATCTTCTTTCTCTCTTCTCCAGGGCTATTCCCAGTCTAGCCAGAGAGTCTGGGGTCAGCCATGGCTAGATGTGTAACTTTCCCCTCCTAGCCCCCAGCTCCCAGCCCCACCCAGCTCCTACATGTCCTGATGTCAATCCCAGGTCCTACCCTTGGACAGCTCACAGTCTGGGGGAGACAAATTAACCAGAGTCCAGACCCAGATCCCATCTTCAGGGAGCCCACAGTTTGGCAGAGGAGACAGAGCTCTGACCTTTGGCGTCTCTGCAGGACTAGACAGGGCACTATGTAATCACAGGCTTGAGTGCGTGTGTTCCAGACTTTTCATGTTCTGGGAGTTCAGAGAAGGAAGTGATTTCCCTGAACTGGAGGAATCCTAGTAGGCTTTTTGGAAGAGGGTGGGGCTCTTGTGAAGCCCTAAAGGCTGGAGAGAGGAGGGAGGACATGGATTGGATGGAAGTATGGATGGATGAGTTATTCTCTCTCTCTCCTCTCTTCCCTGGCCCTCAGAGCCATATGGTGGGAAACCATTAGTCAATTACAAATTCTCTTCATATCTAAATAAAATGATTTGTTAATTTGAGTGAGTGATCGCCAAGCAGCCAGGAAGCTTTGCCGGCAATGGCGAACAGCTTGCGTGTTCTCAGAGATGTGCAGCGGGCGCGGCCGATGCCACTGCCGCAGACTTGGTGGGGCTGTTTTCAATTTAAATGCGAATTGAATGAGGAGAAAAATGTTTCTCTTGGCAATTCCATAGGAACTGGCTCTTCTGACAGATGTTTGAGTTTATTATTCCATCGGGGCAATGTTTTGTAGTGCAGAATTGCTAATTATTTCAAAAGCCTGGCCATGAGTTGGGAGGAGGTAATGGCAGCATCTGTTGCCAGGTAGAGCTCAGGAGCTGATCTGGGTCCTAACCTGCCACATCCACCAATGCCATCACTGCCATTGCGCCACCACCCTCACTCACTCCTACACACACATACACACATGCACACACATGCACACATGCATGCACATAACCTCTAGTACTGTGGGATTGCTTGACATGTGGGGTATCTATGCATATTTATACACTGATGCATGCTGGTGTGTAACAGTGTGTCTCTGTATATACAGATGTCTCACCTATGTACTATTCTCCTCCTTGATGGCAGGATCTCTCATTTTCTTTTTTGTCTCCCTTTTAGGGCTTAGCACCAGGTTACCTGTACACATTAGGTGGTTCAAAAATATTTATTAGTTTGAAATGAATTGTACTGGAAGCTCCCCAGGCCCCAATTAAAATAGATAACCTTGATTTGGGGAAGTATCCTAACTCTTTTAGGTGGCTCCTAGTTTGGGGGCAGTGGGAAACTGGATAGAAGTTGGGGGAGAGGAGGGGCAGAGATTGTTTCCAAGAAAAATGCTCATTAAGAACAAACTCTTAGGAGAACAGGGCAAAAGATAAATGTCTTGTAGAGAAAGGAATGCCAGGAGGAAGAGTTGAGGCACAGAAAGTAATAATTAGGACACAGTAGGTGGGAGGTAGTACAAGAATGATTATCCCTATTTTATAGATAAGGAAAACTGAGATTCAGGAGGGGCAAAGTAGTGACTTGTCACACAGCTAGTGTCAGAGCAACAACTAAAACTCTTCTTCTGATTCTCAGAGTAGAGTTCTTTCTACTACATGCTATTTATCACCTGTGTGAACTTGGGCAGGTCCCTTCCCTTTTCTGAGCCTCAGTTTCCCCATTTATACGAGAGATCAGACTGGATCATGAGTTCTTAAGTGTGTGTGTTTGTGTATGTGTGCATATGTGTGATAGACCCCTTTGGCATTCTGATGAAGCCTGTGGAACCCATCTCTGAATAATGTTCTAAATGTATAAAATATAATATATAGGATTCCAGAGGAAATCAATTATACTGTAATACATTTATCCTTATATTTTTATAACAAGTTCATGGACCCCAGGTCTAGAAACCACTGGGCTAGAGTATCTTTGAGATTCCTTCCCTGCTTTCTAAATACTAAAGGCATCACAGTATAATAGATAAAACCCTACACTTGGAGTCAGAAAGACACATGCTAAATTCCTGCCTCAGACGCTTTCTGGGGCTATGATCCAGGGAGGTCATATCAGATCTCTGGGCATAAAATGAGGTAGATTGGACCAGATGACCTTAAGGGCCTCTTCCAACTCTGAATCTCTGATCTTATGGGCATCCGACCTCTCACAAGAGCAAAAGGATGCCAAGAAGAAATCCAGCTCCCTACCTAAGCAGAGCCCTCCCATGAATCACAGTTCTGATTTCATTGTTGAAAGAATATGAGGTTTGGGGGGCAGCTAGGTGATGCAGTGGATAGAGCAGTGGCCCTGAAGTCAGGAGCACCTGAGTTCAACTCCTACCTTGGACACTTAGTAGCTGTGTGACCATGGGCAAGTCACTTGACTCTGATTGCCTCCGAAAAAGGAAAGAAGGAAGAATATGGGTTTTGTATGCACAGATTGCTTACAGCAAATTCAGCCTTATTGGGCGATAGAAAGTCAGAAGTGGAAGGTACCTCCAAACATATGGCACAGAATGCCAGCACTGAAGACCTCCTTCTTTTTGCAGATGTGACAAGTAAAGCCCAGAGAGGAGAAAGGACTTGCCCAGGGTCATATAGGTAGTAAAAAAAAAAAAAAAAAAAAAAAAAACCAGAGCCATGAATTGAGGCCAGGTCTCTGATTTCAGATCCAAAGCTTCTCTCACAATACCATAGAGACAAAACCTGTCATTTTTGTCCTTGTTTTTCTTTCTCCTTCCTCCCTTCCAACTCTCCTTCCCTTTCCTTCCCTCCTCTCCCATTACTACTTTGCCTCATCCATTTCTCTCGTACTTGGAACAGTGAAGCCTCCAGTAATGACAGGGGCTCAGCCCTATGGCCCCTGAAGGGCCCTTCCATCTGCGTGCTTCTCCTTTCCAAGTTGATGGAATACAACAAGCAGTTATTGGGCACCTACTGTGTCCAAGCACCCTACTCATACTAAAGTACAAGAGTAGTGGACAGTTATATTTGTTGAATTGAAAAAAATTATTCTTCCCTTTTGTCATTTCCCCATAGAATCAGTGTCAGTGCAAATAGAAACCTTAGAGAACATCTAATGAAACTACCATATTTTACAGATGAGGAAACAGAGGCCAAGAATTCATTTAAGCAGACACATATTGAGCACTTATTATACACCATGCAAAAAAAAAGTGACTTGGCCAAGGTCACACAGCTAGCAAGTGGCAGAGACACCATTTGAACCCATATGCCATTGCTGCCACCACTCTTCCTCCTCTTGCTCATTCTTCTCCTCCTCCTCTTCTTCCTCCTTTTCCTCTTCTCTCCTTCTCTGTCTCTACTCTTAAAGACTTGTATTTCTTCTCTTTTCCCTCTTTATTTCTTTCCTCCCCTCTCTTGTTTCCTCCCCCCTCCTCCTTTCTTTCCTCTTCCAATCCAATCCAACAAACATTTATTAATGGCCTACTATATACCTACAGCAAGACACTGTGCTAAGGGCCAGGGATACAAGGGGAAAATGGAAAAACAGACTCCGCCCTCAAGGAGCTTACCTTCTACTGAGAGTCTACAACATGCAAACAGATCAATACACACAGAATAATTTCAAGAGAAGGAAGAGTACAAGGAATAAAAGAGCTTGGGAGAGGCTTCCATAGGAGATGGCATAAGATAAGTCCCTTCTTTCCCACTTTGTCTTTCCTCTTCCCCTCTTCCCTCTTCCTCCTCCCTCTCTTCCTATCCTTTTCCTTTACTCCTCTCCTCCTCCTCATCCCCTTGCTCCCTCCTCTTTCCTTTTCACTTACCCCCTCTCTCCTCTCCTCCTCATCCCCTCTTCCACCCTGGCTCCTCCCTTTTCATCCTCCTTTCCTTTCCTTCTTTCCTTCTGTCCTTCCATCCTTCTCTCATATTCCTCTAACTCCTCTTGCCTTTTCCACTGGCTCCCCCTTCTTCCTTTTTCCTGCTCCTAAGCACCCTCCCTTTTTCTCCCTCCCTCCTTCTGTCCCCCTCTCCAATCTAGCTCCCTGTTGAAAGCTTCTGAGTTCATGAATTTAACATAAAGGCAACATTCCTGCTGATCCTGAAAGCTGGTTGGCTATGGGTATTTTATAACCCTAATTAACATCTAGGTACCCTCGGGGTCTCAGTCCAACCACTGGGTAATAGATGTGAGGTTTATCATCATTATCTGAAGAATAGAGGATCAAAAAAATATTTTAACAAGAAATATTCCTTCCGATCTTCCCAGTTAGGCTGTTTGGTCGGGTTTCATTTTTTTCTCTTATTTTGTTTTAAATTAAATATGTCTGAGAAAGCTAATATGGTGAAAAAAGCACTGGAGCTGGCATCTGAAGACCAGAACTCTGCCACTTACTGTGTGACCTTGAGGAAGTCAATGTCCCTCTCTAGGACTATTCTCATCTTAAAATTGATGGATGCTCCAAGGTCTCATCCAGCTCTGATATTCTATATCCTATTAGTTCTTCCCAGCTCAGTCATTCAGTGTTCTGTGTTCTAAGTTCCTTCCCAGCTTAAACATTCTATGTCCTATTTTCTAACATTCCTCCCAGCTCTGACATCCTGTGTCCTATGTTCTAAGGGCCCCTCCAGCTCTGTCAATCTGTGTCCTTTTCTAGTTCTAACATTCTGAGGATTCCATAGTTGGCTAAAGCTGCACCAGGCACTGGATTAATCTGAGACGAAAGGGTAAGAGGGTGGGCAAGCAAGCCTAGCTAGCTTCCCTTTGCTTTCTGATCCCTGGACACCAAAGCCCTCCTTGGCATTGAGCAGAAGAAGAAAGGAATAGTGTGGAGGAGAGAAGAGAGAGAGAGAGAGAGAGAGAGAGAGAGAGAAGAAAGAATGGAGAGAAAGAGAGATGGAGAAAGAGATGGAAAGAGAGAGAGGAAGGAGAGAGAGAGAGAGAGAGACAGAGAGAAAGATTGTGGTGTAGGAGACTTTGATTGACCACAGTATCAATTGGTGCTGGGGTTTTTCCCTCTCCCTGGGATAAAACTCCACCATGACAGCCCTTCCATTAAATAGGGCATGTTCAAAAGAGAAAATTGCTCCTATTTTCTCTTTTTTACTTCAGTGCCATAAAAAATTGATCCTGTATTACATCCTTATGTCAAAGAAAGGAGCCAAGAAATCAAATAATATTCTGTTCATGAGCAGCTGCAGGGAGCAGGAGTGTACCCCCCTAAAATGCAAGCCATAGCAATCACAGGTGGGGCTCATGGATGCTGCTCATGCTCGGGGTCTGAAGAACAGAGCAGATCGCACAAGTCTTGCTCAGAAGAGAAGGCAGGGAAAGAGACAAAGGCTAGACTGGGGATGGGCAGGGTTGCCCAAGGTCATCCAGGTCAGTAAGTAGCAAAGGCAGGGCTTGAACTCAGGTCCTCTGACTCCAGTCCAGGCTACAATATTCTGCAGGTGACATCAGAGAGGGGAAATAAAGGTCATGTAAGATGGTCAGTAAAATGGATGGGTCCAAGCAAAAGAGGAGGCCTGAGAAATGGGGGACACAGACAGTGGTGTGCTGGTAAATGGAGGCTCCTGAAGGTTTTCTGGGACAGCCACAAATGGGCTGGATCTCTCATTTGTAAAGAGGAGACAGTCATGTGTGTGACTAAGAGGAGGGAGGCGGGGCCCTAGAAGCTGGGATGTATTTTGGAAACGTGAATAGCCAAAAGAGGGAGGAGGAGGAGGAAGATGGTGAGAGGAGGAGGGAGCTTCTGTGGCAGTAGATCTGGTGCTGTTCAGGGTTAAAAGGGGAAGCTCTGCTCAAGTCGATAGATGGGGGCTTTCGATCTAGTGAAATGTAGTAGAAAATGGGATAATTGGGAGAGGTTAATTTGGATCTAAATGGAGCAGTTCGTTATCTTAATAAGAAGTATCTCATTTTTTCCAGAAAGATTGCTACGCCTGCCAGATGTCAGTGTGACCCTGTCAATTGGGGAGGGGGAAGGGGAAAAAGGGAAATAAGAGAAGCAGAGGAGAATGGGATTGGAGAAAGGGGACTAGGGACATTTGGGGGACAGAAACTGGTCAGAGCTATTGGAGGAGCAGAGACAGGAGCTAATGATGTTTAGGGCAGAGAGACAAGGTGAGAGTATTTATGGCACTGAAATAGGTACTTAGGTGATTTGGGGGACAAACACAAGCAAGGGGGATTTGAAGGACAAATGTAGAAGAAACGTTTGAGGGAGAAAGACAAGGATCTGGGCATTTGGGGAATAGGGACTGAGAGTGTTTGGGGTTCATATATGGGGCCTAAGTGGTCATAGAAAGATAAATAGGAGGAAGGTTTGAGAGAGCAGAGATAAGTGCTAAGGGTATTGAGAGAAACAGAGAGACTGAGGCTGTTTTGAGAGCATTGGGGGGACAGAGAGATGGATGAGAGTATTTAGAGGACAGGCAATAGGTGGGAATGTTGGGGGATGAATGTTAAGGGAACAGAGGTAGAGCCCAAGTGTGACAGGGGGATAAAGACAGAACCTGAGGATTCATAGGGACAGACGGGGCGGTGGGCTTTGCTGATGGAAGAGAGTGTCCATACAGACTGATGAGTCACAATTGTTTCTTAAGACAACTAGAGCAGACCTGACCTTTGAGGCTGATGTGGAAGCCATGGCTGGTCCCTCAGGGTTGCTCCTGACAACCAAGTCATAGGCGGGGAGCTGATCGGCAGAGGCAGACACTTGGGTATCTGCTGGGAGGAACAGGGCCTGCTCTGAGTATTCAGGAAAAAGACATGGAGATTGAGGATGGAGGGTGGTGGGGAGGCTGACCTGATAGAGGGACAGAAGAGCTATTCCAACCTTATCTGGGGCATTAGCAACGAGTGCTTGCTCTCACAGTCAAATCCAGAGAGAAGCATCCCCTTTTGGTGAGTGCCTGCTTTCTTCACTTGTCTGCCCTCACACAATGAGGTACTTTCAGTATTTCCCTCAATATGTAGGCTGTGTCTAGCACGATCAACTAGTCAATGAACCAGTGTTTATTAAGCACCACTATGGGCCAAACATTGTGTTAGATGCTGAGGATACAGAAACCAAAAATACATAAATCAGTCTCTGCCCTCAAGAAGCTTACATTCTGGTGGGGGAGGCCATGTATGTGTGTGTGTGTGTGTGTGTGTATACACACATATACACATATGTATGTATATATATGTATACATATATGTGTGTATACACATGCACACAAACATCTATATATGCACATACAGAATTAGTACAAGTCAATTTGGGAGACAGAGGGGTTTAGCGGGATCTAAGGGGGTGCTGGAGCTGTTGTGATTGAAACAAGGGACTCTCGTGTTTCTGGAATAATAGTAACAGAAGCTGTCCTTTCCATAGTACTTCAAACACTTAAAAACAATGCTCTTGCAACAACCCCATGAGAAGATAGATAGCTCAGGTATTATACCCAATTTACAGGTGAGGAAGCTGAGATTCTGAACAGTTGAATGGCTTACCCAAAATGTCAGAGCTAGGATTCAAACTCAGGTCTCTTCACTCCACCGCCATGTCTGTGAACATGGTATCTTTCTGCCTATCCACCTTCTCTCCTACAGGTGGTCTCATAATCTCAACACATCCCATCCTCATTCCCATCTCTGAGCCTTTGTTCACACTGTCCCGCCTCCCAACCTGGGATGCCCGCTCTCCTCTCTGCCTTTCCAAATCTTTCTTGTCTTGTCTTGTCTTGTCTCGTCAAGGCCCACTGCATCTCACCTTCTCCAAGAAGTTTTCTCTAGCTGCTCCATCCCACAGAGATCTCTCCCTTCCCCAACCCGCTGAATCCCTCAATTAGTCCCATACAGTTTTATAATATCATATTATATCATATCATATCATATCATAGTACTGCCTATGCATGTCTGATATCCCCAGCCAAATGTCAGTTCCTAAGGACCTCCTCTGTTCCTCCTCCTCCTCTTTTCTTTCCCACATCACCAGTAGAATGATCCTTGGGTTGGTGGGACCTTGGACAAATCACTAAGCCTCTTTGGGCTTCAGTTTTCTCATCTGTAAAATGGGTACAGTTTTACTAGATGATCTCCAAGGACCCTTCCAGCTCTGACTGGAAGGAGGTGGGGCAGGAAGGAAGAACAACAATCATAAAGAAAGCCACAAGGCCCAGCAAGTCTAGGTCCAACCAACCCTCAGTTATCTAGGGGTTCGCTATCTGCTTCTCAGATAATCTGGCCTGGAGCTTTCTCCTCCTCCTCCCGCTATATTTGACATATTTCCTTGCTTCTTGCCATGGTCCAAAGGGAGAGAATGGCAAAGTCCAAACAAGCCACTTAACTCCATATTAACAGAGTATGGGTCTCCTGCCCCCCCCCCAGTCCGGGCCTCTTAATATTCAAATTAATTCAATGAATATTCATTTTAGTTTCTTTATTTTAGTATGAAAGGCAGTGTGGCATGGTGGGTAAAGAACCAATCTCAGGTGCAATAAGACCTTCTTTGTTGTTATTCAGTCGTTTTCAATTGTGACCTACTCTTTGTGACCTCATATGGGGTTTTCTTGGCAAAGATTCTAGAGTGGCTTGCCATGTCCTTCTCCAGCCCATTTTACAGCTAAGGAACTGAGGCAGACAGGGTGAAGTGGCTTGCCCAGGGTCACACAGCTAGTAAGCGTCTGAGGCCAGATTTGAAGTCATGAAAATGAGTCTTCCTGACTCCAGGCCCACACTGCACTATGGCGCCACCTAGCAGCCCTACACCTCTGACATATACTGGCTGTGTGACCCTGACAAGTTCCAGAGAAGCCTCCTACCTACCTTGGTAAAGGGAGTCTCCTTCTCAGTGAAGTCCCAGGTCCTGTCCCTATCCCTGTCCTACCCTACTACGTATGAGGATGTATGGGAGGTTCTACGGATACAAAAATGAAAAACCAACAGCCCCATCCTTTAGTAACTGTTCCCATCACGCATTATGCCTTTTGTAGGCAGGAAAAAGACTTAGAAACATGGACCAGAGATCTGGGTTTGAATCTCCATTCTGTCACTTACTAACTATATAACCTTAGTCAAATCCTTTCCTCTCTTTAAACCTCAGTTTCCTCATCTGTAAAATGGGGGGGGCTGGGCTCAGTGATCTCTGAGGTCCTCTTCAGCATTGACTTTCTATGTTCTAAATTCCCTCCCAGCACCAACATTCTGTGTTCTGTGTTCTAAAGTCTCTCCCAGCTCGGACAATCTAGGTTCTGTATGCTAAGGTTCCTTATAAAGCTGACATTCTGTGTTCTCTGTTCTAAGTTCCCTCCTGGTGCTGTCATTTTTTGTTCTACAAAGTGAATTCTCTGTAATGACTGTTTGGGATGGACCAGAGGGTCACCATGTGCCGGGTCCTGCACTCCTCAGTGCTACCAGAGATCAAATAGAAAGATTGCCGGAGGCTTGCTCTCTAGGAGTCTAGCGGCCCCAGGGCAGTATTGTAATAGCTGCTGATTAAGTAGCCGGAGGATCTACAGAAAAGATCTATGAAGCTAGTTGGCTAATCCTAGGCCCACACCTAGGTGGGGCAGTGGATAGAACATTGAGCCTGGAGTCAGTAAGACTCATCTTCCTAAATTCAAATCCAGCTTCAGATACTTACTAGCTGTGTGACACTGGGCAAGTCACTTCACCCTGTTTGCCTCAGTTTCCTCATCTGTAAAATGAGCTGGAGAAGGAAGTGGCAAACCACTCCATTATCTGCCAAAAGAACCCCAAAGGGAGTCACAAAGAATTGGACACTACTGAACAATAACGACAATCTTAGACCTGGGCCTGAGGTCAGGGTAGCTGAAAGAGATGAGCAGAGAGGTACAGTATGGATGGCAGTGGCCGGACCCTCCCTACACCAGTGACTTAATATGTGTGAAGCAGAATGAATTCAGTTCCTGGAAGGCACCTGGATTTATGAACTAAGTCATTAGTATCCTAGATAAGGAATTACACATTCTATTCTCTCTCACACACACACACACACACACACACACACAAACACTCTTCCATAGGAGTAGGAAAGCTCTCTCTTCATTTCTCCAGTGACAACCTCATCCCAGGATTTCAAAGTCTTTTTAAAAAAACCCCTACAGGTTTTTCAAGGGCTTTGCCTCTGGTTACTCAATAAATCGGAAGCCAAGTTAGGAGGAGAACCCCAGAGCCACGGACCCCAGAGTGGAGCAGCTCAGTTCCCCAGCCCTGCCATGGACAGTTAGCCCCAGGCTAATCCTTCCTTTCATCCTCTTTCTCCCTTTTTTCTTACTGATATTTTTAGTATCCACGTGGGAAATACAAAAAGCAAGGAAATATGACAATCGGCAATACCCAAAACCAGGAGAAAGCATGATTCCTACTGAAGCCACTCATCCCCTTCCCTTACCTGGCGCACTTAGAGAGATGTTAGCTACAATTTCCAAGGGTTTGGCCTCAGAACTGGGTAGTAGAAATAACACTGGACCCAGGGCAAGAAGACCACTTACCTTGTGACTTTGGGCAGGTCCCTGCTAGATCAGCTTTTCCATCTTGCAAATGAGGACAGTAATTCCTACTCTCTCAACAGCAACCTCAATCCTCAGAGGATCAAATGAAACTAGGCTTTTTTTTCTTTTTTTAAATTAAGTTTTATTTTTTCAATAAACAAAAAACTATTCTCCCTCCCACTTTCCCCCACTGGGAGAAAAAAGAAAAAGAAAAACCTTGAAACAAATATGCATAGTCAAGCAAAACTAATTCCTTCAATGGCCATGTCTAAAAAAAATGTCTGATTCTGTGTCTTGAGTCCATCACCCCTCAGTGAGGACTTTCCTCATTCATTCTTCATCATTGGTCCTGTGATATTATAGCTGGTCATTGAGTTGATCAGAGTTCTTAAATATTTTGGTCTTTGTAGTGTTGTTGTTATAACAATAGATAGATAACATTTATATAGTGCTTACTATGTGCCAAGTACCGTGTGCTAAATGCTTTACAATTATTTCTCATTTGGTCCTCACAACCTTAGGAGGTAGGCACTGTTATTACCTCCACTTTACAACTGAGGAAACTGAAGCAAACAGAGGTTAAGTGACTTGCCCAGGGTCACACAGCTGGTGTCTGAGGCCTCATTTGAACTCAGATCTTCCTGACTTCAGCACCTGTGCTCTGTCCATCTTACCGTGTAGCTGCTCCATAAATTGTTCTCCTGTAACCAGGCTTTTAATAAAGTACTTGCAGACCTTAAATTATTGTTAGCGTATTGTTACATGTTGTTAGCAAGCATGGGCCCTGGACCAGGTGGCAGTGATGGGCCATCTCCCAGTGTGGGGAGATGCAACCTGGGAAGGGGAGACAGTCTCTAAAAAAGCAGAAGAAATCTGCACTGTGGGACATCACAAGTCAATTTCACATCAACCCATTTCTTTGATCATAAGAAATAAGGTAAACATCCCATCAGCCTGGGAAAAAGAGGAGAGAAATGAGGAAAGGCCAGGTTTTAATAACGATGTTAAATGCAGCCAATTCTCTGTTACCTGATTGGTGGGATTAGCTGTGACATGTTTGTCCATACAAAGCTGGCCTCTCCCTATCCCCTAGAAACCTGGAATGGAGGTTTGGGGGCCATGGTGAGAGTCAGGTCTGGTCAGCCCTGTTTCTTCCCAAGGAAAGCCAGGTCTGAAAGAGGGAGTACTACTCTCACAATGCAGTTTGATAATTCTCTGTGGATCTGATAGTGTCCACATCTCCTGTGAGTTCCCTGAAGGCAAGGCCTAGATCTGGACATGCTCCTTCTTTGTCACCCCTCAACCCAAAAAAAGTTAGTTCCCTGAGGGCAGAGAGGGCAATGTCCCCCAGTCCTCCTAGGCAGTGGTACTCTAGGAGGTACAAGTATGCTTATTCCCATTTTACAGATGAGGAAACCAGGGCACATAGAATTTAAGTGACTAACTCACCCAGGAACATGTGGCTAGTAAATGTCTGAGGTGAGATTTGACCTTGGCCAATCTGACTCCAAGACCAGTATTATTTCCACTATACTAGTTTAACTGGATATTTCCTTCCTGTCTTTGAACTCTCCCATAGTTCATCTTTCTGGGCCCCATTCTTTGTGAAACCAAAATAATCCAACAAATTTATCTTTGCTACCATTTACAGAGGTACAATTGAAAGAATGTATTCCTTCTCCTGAATTACACCTTCGCATATTAATGGAACCCTTTTAGAGATAATATCCTAAACCAAACTTGTTCCTGGCCACTAATCCCAGAAACCTCTTGGTCCACTCTTGGAAGGGTGGCCATGGCCCTAGAAGTTGTCAGGGGGTAGGGACCAGCTGACATCTTTGCAATCACCCCCATAGGTGGTGTGCAGATGCATAGTACTTCTTTGGGGAAGTCAGTGTAGCGCCGAGGTATCCAACATGCGACCCACGATAACCTCAAGGAGGCAAGACCCAAATTAAAATGTCATTGGGAAATATTTAACGAAATAAGCAAAATACAAAGCAAATAAGCAAATACAAGCAAAATAAGCAAAAATACAACAAAACATAGGTAATACTAACAAGTGGTTTTCTAAGTCAATATGTAGCTTGTGGGGATACTTTTTATGGTTTAGTGGCCCCCATTTCTATCTGAGTTGGATACCACTGATGTAGCACACATTGTAAAGAGAACTGGATTTAGACTAAAAAACTAGTGATTCAAATTCAAGATCTGTGTGACTTTGGCCAAGTCACCTAAACTCTCTGGGCCTCAGTTTCCTCAATTGTAATATGTGGGAGTTGGGCTACATGACCTGAGAAGAACTTTGAGCTATTGTCCTATGATCCTAGGGAGGAAATTGACAAAGTGAAGCATATTTAGAGTGTATGGTAACCAAGATGGTGAGGGAACTAGAAACCACACCATCCAAGGCTCAGTTGAGGGACCTCAGACGATGCTTAGTCTAGAGAAGAGAAGACAAGGAAAGGAACAGTTAGCTGTCTTCACTTGTTTTTTTGGGGGGGTTTTTTTGGAGACAATCAGGGTTAAATGACTTGCCCAGGGTCACACAGCTAGTAAGTGTCTGAGGCCATATTTGAACTCAGGTCCTTCTGACTCTAGGGACAATGCTCTATCCACTGCACCATCTAGTCGCCTCCCTTCCCTTGTTTTATAGAAGAAAGATGGGACTTGTTGTGCTTCTCTCCAGAAGTGGGTGGAAATTTTGAGAAGAGATAAATTTTTACTCAACACAAGGGAATTTTTCCAAACAATTAAAGTTGTCCCAGAATGAAATGGCTGCCTTGGGAAGTAGTAGGTTCCCCATGACTAGAGGTCTTCAAGTGGAAGGGAAGCTGGACAACCACTTGCAGGTGATACTATAGGGGAGATTCTTAAGCACTGGCCCAGATAACTTCAGAGATCCCTCCTGATTCTGAGATTCCAGGATTCTGTAACCTCTCAAGTCATTGGAAATTCTAAATCTTATGATCCTACCACCTTTTGAGGGTCCTAGAAATCAAAAGACCAGGGTTCCCATCTAAACTCTGCTAAGACATCCCTATGTGACATTGGGTAAGTGTTTTTCCCTCTCTGAGACTCATTTCCCCCTGTCTGTGAAATAAATAAGCTCTAAGGTCCTTTCATCCTGATAGAGACTCACGTCTTTCCCTCCACAAGCAGTGTTTCTCCAGATGCTACCTGTGGCCTCTTCTTGGGCTCATTTGGGGTTTGTGTCAGGAATTGTCAGCACAGGAACAAGGGCCTCTGCCAAATAGCTCATCCTTCCTGAAACCTCTCAGCTGAATTCCACTTTATTGCTTTTTGCAAATTGTCTCCTGCCTACCCAGAACCCGCTGCCTCAGCAAACAGCTGAACCAACCACAGGTTCCAAGAAAGGACTATTAGTATTAGAAGAAAAGAAAACACAAACCTTTGCAGAATCCCAACAATTTTGTGTACACACACACACACACACACACACACACACACACACACACACACACACCCTGCCCCTTGCTTCAGGCCTGAAGCCCTCAGGACTGCAGAGCTATACTTAAGAAAGAAGATATTCCCTGCCAAAGGCCGCTTCTGCTCCCACTATCCTCTCAGAAATAGTTATCAAGAGCAGGGCTTTGGGGACAAGAAGTTCACCTCATGACCTTATGTAAATCATTCAACATCTCTGGACCTCAGATCCCAATTGGTATTCCCCAAACACACAGTGGGTCAGATCCCAGAACACCTAGGTCAGAGGCTCTGATCTCCTCATGCCCCCACCTCCTGAGAAGAGAGATGGGTTTATAGTCAAGAGACTTGGATTCAAATCCCAACCCCGACTCTTACTAGCTATGTGTCCATGAATAATAAACCTCAATGTCTTCATTTGTAAAACTGAGGTTCATATATGCACTACCTTCCTTGTAGAGTTATTGCGAGGAATGTGCTTTGTGAACCTTAAGACATAGAAATGTGAGTTGTTATTCTACGGTGGTAGAAATTTAGACCTAAACAAGAGTGGAAGCTTACCGAGAAACCAAGACTCTGTCCTTTATACCTTCCCTCTAGTCAGTTTCTCCTCTTCATTCTGTTGAGCTCAATCTATTATGGTGCTACTGCCTAGCACCAAAAAGAGCACTGAATCTGAAATCAGGGGACACCAGTTCAAATCCCAGTCCTGTCTCTTACTAGGCAGGTAGGTGGTGCCATAGTGCACAGAGCACTGGACTTGGAATCAGGAAGACTCATCTTCCTGAGTTCAAATCTGGCCTCAGACACTTCTAGCTGTGTGTCCCTTGGCAATTCACTTAACCTTGTTTGCCTCAGTTTCCTCATCTGTAAAATGAGCTGGAGAAGGAAATGGCGAACCACTCCAGTATCTCTGCCAAGAAAAACTTAATGGAGTCACAAAGAGTCAGACACAACTGAAAACAACCAATTTCTTACTAGTTGTGTCACCTTAAACAAGCTGATTAACTTCTCCAAGCCCCAATTTCATCATGTAAAATGATGAGGTTGGACTAGACGGCCTTCAAAATGCAAATCAAAATCTATTATTCTACCAGAACCTATGCTCCCTGGAGGGGGAGAGGAAAGATCCATGCCAACCTTATGTCAAACACTGGTCAAATGAACGTTAGACCAGGTGCATAATACACATACAAAGAGGGCCCAGGGTGGATTTAAAGGGAAGGTCCAAAGGGTCCAAAGACCTTTTTCTTGTAGTTCCTAAAGTTCTCTGTGAAAATACAAATGTCCCAAAAGTCCAAGGGAGGTAGAGGTGACTGTTCTTTTTTTTTTTGTTTTTTGTTTTAGGCAATTGGGGTTACGTGACTTGCCCAGGGTCACACAGCTAGTAAGTGTCAAGTGTTTGGTCTGAGGTAGGATTTGAACTCAGGGCCAGTGCTCTATCCACTGCGCCACCTAGCTGCCCCTGAGGTGACTGTTCTTTAGACCTTCCTGTGCTTTCCCAGAGTCAGTCATGAGGCAGAATGCGCATGCATGATGCATAGGGCGGCATTAGTTAAAATGAAGGTCTCCTGAGAGCCATATACCTAGATATGAGAGTCAGAACCCACGCCCACCAGACTGCTCCCCTCCTGAGCATCTGCAGCTCTGTCTAGGCAGGGTGGGTGGGTATCAATTCAGAAGCAAGAAGGCCTGAGTTCTAGGAAGGACTTGGCAGTGGTGGGTAGGTGAATAGCTACAGTTATGAATTCCAGTTCTAGGAATTGGGACTAGGAATTATTGAGGAACTTTCCTGGAATTTTCTGTCTGGTTCCAAGGACAGCAACGAGGCTGTACTCACTCAAAGTGAGCAAAGAGCCATATTTGTCCCCCATACCAAGTCACATTGAATTTGCATGCCTGCCTGATTGTGTGTGTATATAAATATGAGCTTATGTATGTATGCGTACTGCCCTGGTATTATGGGTGTGTTTACATGTCTACATGTGTACTTGAGTTTGTACATCTTTAAGTCTCTATGTATATATATATGTCCAAGTATGTCTATATAAAACTATATGTGTGTCCATGATCCTATGTGTCTAAATCTGTGCATATTGGAAAGTATATATGAGTTTATAAATGTGCCTCTAATTAAATACATGTCTGTCAGTGGATGAATATGTAAGTGTTAAGCATCCGTCTGTGGGTATATGTGCACATGTGTTTGCTGAGGCTGATTTTGTGCCTTGCATTTCTACCCCATCCTCCATCTGTGTTTCACAAGGTCAGAGAAAGGAAAGACTCTTTTTCATTGGGGGTGGGAGGGAAGACTTTAAGGAAGAGGTGACATTTCAGCAGAGATTGGAAGAATGGGTAGAATGTCCAGAAACAGAAATGGGGAGTAGGGGTAGAAATGCACAGCTGGCTCTCCTTGGAACACAACAGAGAATTCCAGAAAGGTTCCTCGATACATTTTTTCATCCCTAATTATCTTCTTTTTCTCCTATTTCAAATGGGGGGCTAGGCTCTAATAGTCATCTCTTTTTTTCCCTTCTTTCCCTTTATAAAAACATGCTGCAGACTACAAGGATGAGTTTTTTAAAGATTTATTCACAGAGGGAGAGATGTCTGCAGAAATAATCATTGAGAGCCTGGATCAGAGAAAATCAGTCAGGACAGACAGGGTGGTGCCCAACCTTAGATCAGAGATCATAGAATTCAGAGCTAGAAAAGACTCCAGAGGTCAGTCCAACCACCCTCTTCTTACAGATTAGAAAATTAAGACCTGGAGAGAAGATATTTGCCCACAGTCACTCGGGTAGAAAGTAGACAGATCTGCAGCCAAAGCTGACTGCGCCCAGGGTTTTCTTGATTTAGAGTTCCCCGTGTTAGTATCCTGTCTCTGTCTAAATCATGAAAGAGAAAAGGGCTCCTCCTCTCACCCCTGGAATTGGAATCACCATAGAAATATGAACGGAGCCTACTGTTTCATTCTGTAGTCCCAGAATCAAGAAGTCTTCTGTTTAATGGAAAATTTGAGGTGCTGCACCCACTTTTCTGTCTTATCACTTGCTAAGTAGGTGTCTTTCCTCCCTCGATCCTAACAGGGTGGGGATCAGTAGAACTCTCCCATGGAATCAAAGTGTTTCCCATCATTCAAAAAGCAAAATGATTCAACTTGACAACCCCCAAGTTCATACGAGGGAGCCCCTTTTCTCACAGACCTTTTTGTACCTTTCTCTGTGCCTCATACTCTGCATTACAAATATTATACAGCACTGCATATCCTCAGATGTATCTTAGTCTCCTACAAGGCTATGATCTGTATGAAGATAGAGAATGCCTTTATCTGAAAATTATATCTCCTCAAATAGGTTCTGCAAACAATATGTATTCAATCAATATTGATTGAATGAGTGAGTGAAAGTTGTGTGTGTATGTGTGCATAGAGGGTGTGGATATATTACTAACTGTGTAAATATATGTGAGGGAGGTGTCGATATGTATGTGTGCAGGTGAAATGTATACATGGAGTGTATGTGAATGTGTTTTTAAGTGAACATATGTAAATTGAATGCATGTGTCAGTAGGCACGTATGTGTGGGTAGGGATGTTTCTTGTGGCTGTATATATGTGAATAATTTCTTCAATGTGGGGAACTCCCACTATGGAAACTCATCAAATCAGAAAATTGGAAAGTGTCAAGGGACCTCAGTGGCCATGCAGTCCAAACCAAAGACCAAAGGACTTCTTATAATAACATAGCTGTGTGACCCTACTCAAGTCATTTCCTCTCTCTGAGTCTCAGCATCAGTCAGGACAGTTAGTGACCATAAGTTCTGTCATTATTGACTGAAGATTCTGCAAGTATAGGATCATAGGTTTGTGGGATTTACAAATAAGCAGGACCTTCAGAGATCTTCTACCTCAATGCCGTCATATTTTTTTTGAAGGCAATTGGAATTAAGTGACTTCCTCAGGATCACATAGCTAGTAAGGGCCAGCGTTCTATCCGCTACTCCACCTACCTGCCCCAATGCCCTTATTTTACAGAAAAAGAAATTGAAGCCCAGAGAGTGGAAGAGCCAAGATTCAAACCCAAGTCTTCTAACTAGCAACTCAGTTGTCATTCCAATACACCCCTTACCTCAAGGTCATTGCTTCCTGGGACTTTGGGTGGGAAGTGTACCAGATCAGCTTTCACCATAAAAGCCTCCTCATACCAAATCTTGAGCCCAAAACTACTCCTTCTGAACCCACTCTTTCCAAAGGGGTTGGGTCACTGGACCCATGAGGTGTCTACCTGCCCCCACCAACACCAACACCCTACGCACTGGTCCAGGCATAGTTGCCATGTTCCCTTGGCAAAGTCAGGGAATGAGTGACCTCATTTGGCCACTTCTCAGGGCCTAACTGGACTCACTGAAGTCATTCTCATTTATACCTCTGCTCTCCCCAGACAATTCTGGTCTAGGCCCTCTCCTCCTCTCAACACAAACCACACCATGTTATTGGACTCAAGAGGGTCAGGCAGGACAGGGAACCCCAGAAGGCACCAGGCTGTCTGGGTGAATTTACAGATTTCCCCCGGCTGAGTGGGAACCACAGCATCCCTGATCTTGACTTAAAATCACTCATCAAACTTCTCTGTTCAATTTGTATTTTCCCTTGAGCTCTGGCCTCTGAAAAGGTCTTCCTGGAGCAATCTCCTCATCTTGGTAATTAGGGGAGATGGCAGACTGCTTCCTTTGGAAACCTAACAGGAACATCAGAAGCTTAACCCAGAAAAAAATAGAACCTCACTAATCAGAACTAATTGGCAAGGAAGTGGCCAGTCAGATACAGTGACAAGCCTAAATTACAGGCTACTTTTAAAGAAATTAAGTTATTTTACTTTCAACTGCATACAGCAATTCTAGTTAACAGCATGACCTTTAGGGGACCCACTTTAATGAATAAAGTCCCTCTTTTTCCTCAAAGCCCAGTTCAGATCCTACCTGTTCCATGCAGCTTACTCTGATCTTTGACCTCTCCCCTACATGTGAAAACAAGCTCCCCCTCTTATTTCTCCTAGCACCTTGTTTGGACTAATTTGGAATTCTCACACTGTCCCTCCTATTACAGTGTCTTGTGTGTTTCTCCTCACCCTTCTTCCCCATCCCCATTAGACTGTAAGCTCTGTGAGAGCAGATGCTGCATCCTATCAATCTTTCTATCTTGAATGCAGAATCCTACGCCTAACAGGAGATAAATGGTCATTGAATTCATTTGATTTGATACTAACATGTCAATGCAGGCTCAGAAGAGGAAGATGTATTTAGATATAGTAGAGGTAGGAAGATGTAAACTAAGATGCAGTTTAATCTAAAATTTCACTCTATATAGGCGTCTCCTCTAAATTGATGATGTTACCTAGAGGGGAGGAGAGACCCTAGGAGAGAATGCTCCAGGGAGTGGATAGATGGCAACCTGTGCTAAATATTTGCCACAGATAATCTACAAAGGGGACAACCCACATGTGCAGATAGGTGAGAGCAGATTATACGCATAAGCAAGCTGGAGCACAGAAGATCCAATTTGAGTTTAAAAGGAAGGTCCCTAGGACCCTATTTTTGAAATCCCCAGAAGTCTTCATCTTTGGATATACAAGGTTCCCAGCAGGTGGAGACAGTGCAGCATGAAGCCTCTGGGAGGAAGTCTGTGCATCTTTGACAGGTGATCATCCAAGCCTAGGCTTAAACACTTTGGCGATGGGGAGCTCACTACCTGGTCAGGCAGCCTGGTGCATTAGCAAACAGCCATTAGCAAATTCCTACTTCATACCAAGCTGGTTTGCCTGCTGTCCTTTAGAGCCCAGCAGAATAAGTCTCTCTCCCACATGGCAGTCCTCTAGATATTTGGAGACAGCTATCATATCCCCCTGAATCTTCCTTCTTCAGCCTAGACATCTCCAGTTCTTGAACTGTTTCTCATAAGACAGGTTCTGAGGCCCTTCACCACTTTACTGCGTGACTTTGAACAAGTCACTTAGTTTCTAGGCCCTTTATTTTTCACCATCTATAAAATGTGAGCAGTTTTATATTAAACGATCCCTTGGGTTCCTTCTATCACTAAATCCTATGGTCTTAGTCCCTTACCCTGTCCCCTTCTCTGGATGCAAGGCAGTTACCACAATTGCTAGAGTGGGGGAATCAGGAGATCTAGGGAATGGCCTCAGCTTGGTCTCTAACTGTGTGACTTTGGATAAGGGTCTTTCCCCTGGAGGTGGCAGGACTGGAGGACTGGAAGGAGAAATAGAGGAGAGTTTTAAATGACAGATTAGGGGGTTTGGGTGGCACTTGACACCGTCTGTAGTACTTGAACAATCATTAATTGCTCTTACCAAAGTGAGCTCCATCATGCTTTGTCATCTCTTCAGAGTCTTCATGGAACACGGTCCCAGTCTTAGAGTCAGAAGACCCGGCTAGATTCCAGTCGTGTCCCTGTCCTCTACTACCTACGCAACGGGGCAGATCACTTAACCCCTTTAAACTCATTGCCTCGTTCTTGTAAAATGGAGATGGAGATGCCAGCTGGACCTAGCTCATGGGCTTCTTGTGAGGAAAGCCCTTCAGAAATTTTCAAAGCACTCGAGGATGGTGGTGTTATTCTCCTCCCACTAGATTTCCACACGAATAGAATATTGAACTTTCTGGAGCCAAACCATGGTAGTAGAGATCTAGAGTTGTAAGGGATGTCGAGGCCATCATCTAGTCATGGGAATATAAATATAGGACTGCAATGAATTTCAGAGACCATCTAGTCGAACTGGAAGAGGAAACTAAGATCCAGGCAGTAAGTCTCAAAGGCAAGATTTGAACCCAGACACTGTCACTCCAGAGCCCAGGGCTTTTTCTGTTCTACCACACAAGTTCACGTTGACGTGACAAATCTATTTAGAGAGTCTCAGACACAGACAGGGCAGAAAGACCTAGAAACCCTCGGTCTGAGGTCTAGTACTCTTCCAGATTCCCACTGCTTGAGTAGCTAGCTAAAGGTGGATGACATTCCTGCCATCAACAGAGCCTCGGTGGGGTGTTAAAGGAGATGTCAACAAGGCATTTTCACTTTTCATAAAGATCAACCCAAACTGTCTATTGCTACCAGCAGCAGAACTGCCTTGGGCATCCACAAGAGGACACAGAGAAACTGAGATTCTCAAAACTAAGAGGAACCTTCAAGGTCACCTAGTCTCAGCCCTCCTATTTGTTTCCGTTAGCTAAATGCCTTCAGGGAAAGTGGCCAGACTCTCCAAAAGCAGGTTTATCACCAAGGGGCCTCTTCCAACATGCTGTCTAATCCCGATGTTATCTCAGTTGGCACTGTCCAGCGCTGGGTTCTATCAGGGAAATGAGATGTTTCCTCTGATTCACCCTCCTTCTGTCCCTATTAATAGCCTCTGCCCCGGGCAATATCACTGGGGTGGCAAGGAGTCTTACTTTTGTCCCTCACTACCCTGACTCCTCAGGGTCAACATATTGTCTCTTCTGGTTTAGTTTCCAGTTTGCAGTGAATCTCTAAGAACCATGAGGGGACGATTACAGGGGAGTGACGGTCTGTTGTTTCCCCAAGCTGAAGCCAGTAACAACTGATGGTCCTTGCATATGGAAAGGATCCTTTGGAGCCACGTCCTCTGATCCAGAACCACAGCTTTTTCCATGCTTTTTCCCACACAAGTTGATGTGGATGAGTGGGCCTAGACTCTAGGCTGTAGAGGCATGCTACACAGAATCATTCACCATCTCCCAGGGTCTCCCTGTGGACCAGTGACATGCATTGATGAGACAGCTAGAGTGTGATACAATTAGAGGAGGGGTAGGAATGAGGGATTAGGAGTCACAGGACCGGGGTTTAAATGGTTCGAGTGGATCTGCCACCTACTACAAGGATGACTGTAGTTAGCCAACACAGTATAGTGGAGAGAGAGATGCACTTGGAGTTAGGAAGACCTGAGTTCTCATTCTGGCTGAGACACTTAACAGCTGTATGACCCTGGGAAAGTCACTTAAACCTCTCTCAGCCTCAGTCTCATCATCTGTGTAATAAAGGGGTTGGACTCAATGACCTCTAAGGTCCCATAGGTCTCAATCTGTCATCCTTTAGATTCCCTCCAATTCAACATTTATGATCCTTTGAGCTAGAGGCTCTCCTTCTGGGGCCAGGGTTAAAACTTAGCCCGTGATCAGGGTCAGGTTTTTTTTTTTTTCTGAGAGAAGATTTGGGCTTTGTTTGGGGTAAGAATTAGGGCTCAGCCTGTGACCAGAATTTAGCTGCTTCCCTCCAAGATCATAAGATGATAGATTTAAAATTGAAAAGGACCTTAGAGAAAATCTACTCAATGTATAGTAGAGGAAATCAGGCCTATAAAGGCTAAATGACTTATCTAAATTCACCTACCTAATAAGTAGCTGGTAGAATTTGAACCCAGGTCCTCAAACTGCAAATACAGTACTCTTTCCTCTACACCATACTGCCTAGGTAGTGTCTCACATAGGCAAGTCCTCTCTCTGGCTCTCAGTTTCCCTATCTGTAAAATAAAGAGGTCGAAACTATATGACCTTTAAGAACCCTTCCATTAATACATCCCATGACTATAAAAGCCATGCACCCATGAACATGGACACAGAGCAAGAAGATTTCATAAATAAGACCATTAGTAAGTATCTCCCAAATGCTTCCCCTACACATATATGAGGGTCCAGGTCTGTGCTGGACATAATATGGAGACAGAGAATATGAGGAGACATTGCTTCTTTCCCTCTTAGGGAGACTCAACTCTCTCACCACTGTCAATTGCATGATCAAGACAATAAGCATTCTGAAAAGGGAGAGTGCTCAATGGGCTGTGGTGGTCCGAAAAGCCTTTCTGGAGGAGGTAGATTTTAAATTGGTCCTTGAAGGATAGTGGGGATAAGAGAAATGAACATCAAAACAATTCTGAGGTTCTGCTTCACACTCATCAGATAGGTAAAGATGACAAGATAAAAATAGTAATTGTTGGAGGGGCTGTGGAAAGATGGGGACACTAATGTACCATTTATTGGTGGAGCTGTGAATTGGCCCAACCATTCTGGGAAACAACTTAGAATTATACTAAAAAAATTCACTAAACTATACATACTTTTTGACCCAGTAATACCACTACTAAACATATACTCCAAGGAGGTTAAAGACAAGGAGAAAGATCCGAAAGTATTTATAGCAACACATTTTGTAGTAGCAAAGAATTGTAAAGAAAGTTGGTGCCCATTACTTGGAGAATGGAATCAAATTGATGGAATGTTATCGTCCCATAAGAATTAACAAATATGAAGATTTCAGAGAAACTTAAGAAGGCTTGAATGAACTGCTACAAAGCATCTCCAAGTAGAATCAGGAGAATGATTTGCATAATGATCACAGTAACAGAAAGGAAAGCAACACTGATTTAAGAATTTGCTCGATGCAATGTCTAGGCAGGGCTTCAGAAGATTGGTGGTAAAACATTTCTGCTGAGCAGAGAGGTGGTAGACTATAGGTATAGAATGAGGCATGCATACATGGACACGGCCACTGCATTAATTCATTTTGCTTGATTATATTTATTTGTTACAAGGGAGTGTTGTGTTTTAGGAGGGGGGAGGGAGACAATCACTAGGCATTCCAAGTAGAGTTGATTTATGAACAAAAGTTTGGAGGCAGGATCAAGCTTCATGTGTGCTAAAGACAAGACTGATCCATCTGGAGTAGGAGATTGAATGTAAAGGAGATAGGGGATAAGATTGGAAAAGGTAGATTAAAGCCAAATTGTGGAGGACCTCTAAGGCCAGCTTAAGGAATCTAGACGTCATGGCAATTAAGGAACCATTGAAGGTGTTTGGGCAGAGGAGTGAGGTAATCAACATTGTGCATTAGGAAGACTACTCTGGACTGGTATGTAAAGCGTAAATAGAAGGGGGAGCGATGCAAGGCAGGGATATCATTTTGATGGCTACTGCAGTAATTCAGGTGCCTAAACTAGGATGGTGACCATGGAGATGGAGAAATAAAACCTCCCTGATCCAATTTCCAGGCCAAACTTGACAATCATAAAATATCAGAGTAGGAGGGGACCTTAAAAAGTACCACATATAATGCCAGAGCTGGGAAGGACCCTAGAACATAAAGTTAGAGCGTAAACAGAAAGGCCAGATTTGTAAGTGACCTTAGAGACCTATTCCAATTTCCTTCAACAAGGTAGTTCTATGCGGAATCAGTGGTCTCAGATTCACATTCAGATCCACTACCTACTACTTATATAACCTTGACGTATTTCTTTCTCTTTTCTGGGCCTCGGTTTCTTCATTTATTAAATAAGGCAGTTGGACTATATGGTCTTTTAAGGCCTTTCTAGCCCAAGGTCCTATAATTCCCTACCCTCATGGAGCTTACAGTCTAGAAGTAAATTACGGTACATCACAAAATAACTATAACAGACATTTTACAGAAGGGAATGCTGAGTTCCAGACAGGGGAAGAAACTGGTCTGACATCCGTCAGATTGTAAGCTCTTTGAGGACAGGGCCTGTCTTTGGCCTCTTTTTGTATCCTCAGCACTTAGCACAATGCCTGGTACATAATAGGCATTTCATAAATGTTTATTGAATTTAATGTCACATATCTAGTTAGTGTCAGAGATAATAGCTGATTTCCTTTTTTTTCTTTTAGGCAGGTGGGGTTGAGTGACTTGCCCAGGGTCACACAACTAGTAAGTGTCTGAGGTCAAATTTGAACTCAGGTCCTCCTGCCTCCAGGGCTGGTGCTCTATCCACTACACCATCCAGATGCCCTAGAGCTAATAGTTGAATCCAGCTCTCCTGACTCCCCAACCCATGACTCTTTTCATACCCTCTTGTCTAGCCTGACAACTCTGCTCCTCTAAGAAAAGTCTTGGAGGGGCAGCTAGGTGGCACAGTGGATAGAGCGCCGGCCCTGAAGTCAGGAGGACCTGAGTTCAAATCCGTCCTCAGACCAAATACTTGACACGTACTAGCTGTGTAACCTTGGGCAAGTCACTTAACCCCAATTGCCTCACTAAAAAAAAAATAAAAAAGAAAATTTAAAAAAAAGAAAAAAGAAAAATCTCGGTCTAATCTCACTGCAGCCAGGCACCAAAGAAGCTAGAAATGCCTTTGCTTAGGCCCTGGCTTCTCTTTCTTATGACTTCCCGACCGACCTCTCTGACACTGGCCTTTGTGCCAGGGAAAACGATGGTCTTTTGAAAGCAGCCCACTAAGCTCACCGCAAATAAAGATAAAGAAGAAATCAATCCAGCAAACAGCCTCAGAGATGGGATTGTGGGTTGGTTTTTTCCCCAAAACCACATCAATGGGAGTTTAGAGAAAGAATAGTTCCTGTTACTTCTGCTAATCAATTACAGCCCCTGCCCCTGACAGGCTTAGAGAGCTCACTCCCAGTTGGATACAGAAGAGCCATGCTTGCATTTGGGGATGTGGGGTGGGGAAGAACCTGGGACATAAAGCTCCCCACCCATAAGAGAATTGTTTGCCAAAGTAACTCACCTTCCCCCACTGGTCATCCCAGTTGGCCAGTGTTGGGGATCTCTCCAGAGAAGGGACTGGACAGATTTATGGTCTTATATAATACATCCCTTGAGACCAGAACTCAGTGACTCCAGCATGGGTAAGCCACCAGTTCTCTGTTATCTACCTCTGTCCTGGTGTTGAGGAGAGGGCCCTATGGCAAATGTGACATATGGGGTAAGATATGTGAATATGAGCTTTCACTGGCATAGGGTTCTCTCCAATGAGGGAGGAAACTGCCTCTACCAATGCATGTCGGCATATTCTTGGCAAGTTTCAGTCTCACAGAGTTACCTAGGACATTGAGAAGTTGAGTTACTTGGCCAAGGTCACAGAGCCAATATGTGCCAAAAGTAGGATTGAACTCAGGTCTTCCTGGATCTGAACCCCAACTTTTTACCCACTATGCAACACTGCCTCTCAGGGTGTGACACACAAGGGCTTATGACAAATTGTAAAGAGGAACTCATATTCTGCATGTTGTATTCCCTACTTCTGGCTGTGAGGAGGCAACATTCCTAGTACTGGAGACAACCCTAAATTAAGGTCAAAGAGCATATCTAGGGTTGGAAGGGACATCAGAGGACATCAAGTTCAGCTCCCTCATTTTACAGTTTAAAAAAAATGAGTCAAGAGAAGCAGAAGCAAAAGAGCTTGAATCCAAACCCAGATCCTCCAGAGCGCAAAAGAAATCACCTACCTCCACCTTACATCCACCCCTGGAGAATGTATTTTAATGATCAGAATAGCTCTCATTTCCATAGTGCTTTAAGATAAGACTTTCTCACAACAACCCTATGAGGTACAAAGATTGTTTTTCTCAGTCTACCTGTGGGGAAATGGGCTCGCAGCAGTTACATGAGTTACTCAGGGTGCTACAGTGTTGTAGCAAATACATTGCACTCAAACTCAGGTCTTCCAGCTGGAAGTTCTGGGCCCATTCTACCACATAGCTGGAATCTTGTTTCAGCTCTGCCCTTCATGACCTTGACTAAGTCCCTCCTTCTCTCTAGGCCTGTTTTCTTGCCTGTTAAATGAGGTGGTTAGAAGAATTAATCTCCCAAATTCCTTCCTACCCCACCCCACCCCTAGTTCTAGTGTAGCTGAGCTCCAAGACCACACACGCTCTGGGGAGCAGAATAAGATATGGGTGAAAAGGGGGAAGAAGGAAGAGAAAAATAGGAGGCTGGGGAGAGCAGCGATCGCTATTCGTTCTCTTCTTTTTCTATCCATGTCCAAGGGGTCCTCTTCCCTCCTTTTTCTCCTCCCCCCTTTTTCCTTCCCACTGATCAATCCTCTTCTCCAAATAATAGCAGGATCCCTAAGGAGCTATCGACTGTTGCCCAAGGAGTGGAGGGAGGGTCTTTAATGGGAAAAGGTAATTATTTGCTATACCCTGAGGTCGCTTCCAAATGAATTAGAAGTGACTGGTTCTGAGTGACAGAAGGATAGGTCAGGGACAGAGCCTGGTCTCTGGAATCACAGCAGGAGTTGCTGCCTGCCTGCCCTTTCCCTTCCTCACCCCTGCCATCCTTGCCTTAGAACCAAAGGAGCACAGATTTAGAGCCGGGATGGACTTTAAAAGGTCATCTAATCCAATCTACTCATTTTGCAGATGAGGAAACTAAGGACGCACAGCCAGCAAGTAGCAGAGCCAGAATCTGAACCCCAGTTCTCTGACTCTAAATCCAGTGCTCTTTCCAGCTCTTTATCTATACTTCTTGGAGGATTTTCCGCTTTTGCTATCCCTACCTTTCTCATTATGTCCCTCTCCCCGTCCTCCAGTATGCCTCCTGCAAGGCTCCAGACTGAAAGGTAGGACACATAGGTCCCATTTCTCTTTCTCCGCCCCCCATCTCACTATTTAACATAAAAGCAAGATCCTTGGCCTCCGTAGCCTCAGTACCCCAACTGAGAAATGGGAACACAAAGTATTTTCTCTGGTGATACCCAGTCTCCCCCTCTAGCTAAATTAGGACCCAGAGCATGGTTATGAGTGAAGCCACGATTGACTGTGTGAGGGGTCCCAAGGCCAATCCTGACAGCCTTTTCTAGTTGTTCCCTTAGGCTTCCTCTTCCTTTTTCTAGCCCCTGCAGAAAAGCTTCCTTCTTTGACTAACCTTCAGCAGTCCCTGAACCCCTTTGTCCTCCATATCCCACAGGCTGTTGTCCCCTCTCATCTCTGCTTCTTAAAATCCCTAGTTTTCTTCAAAGCTCAACTCAAGAGTCATCTCCTTCTAGGGGCCTATTTTGATCCCTTGAGCTGCTGTTGCCTCCCCCTCCCCCACCATTACTTATAAGTATATATCTTGTCTCCCCTCAAGAGAATACAAGTTTCTTGAGAGTAAGTATCATTTCTTTTTCTTTTCCTTTTTTTTTGGGGGGTTGGGGGGAGTATATCCCCAGGACCCAGCACAATGCCCGACTAGTAAATGGGCACTCAAAACGCTGAATGAATGAATTCTTTCAGCACTTGTGGGCTCACCCAACACCATGTCCATTTACTCTTTTTTGGGAATCTTGTTCCAGCTCTGCCCTGCATGACCTGGACTAAGTCCCTCCTTCTCTCTAGGCCTCAGTTTTCTTGCCTGTCAAATGAGGCGGTTAGAAGAATTAGTCTCTCAAATTCCTTCCTGCCCTAATATTTTATGTTCTGTGGTCCAAGCATGCTTAAGTCTTCTTAAAGGTTTGCCTCTTGTCTCCCTTCTCAGACCAAAAACCCCCTGAGGGTAGGAGCTGTGGGGCTTTCCCCAGAGGGTGAGGGGAACAAACTGAGGGAATCTGGTTCCTGCCTGGGTGGAAGGGAGCCAAAAGAAGCAGGGTCCTCTTCAGGGTTCATTCATTTATTCAGAATTCTGTGGTAGACGCTAGGGAAGATACCAAGCTTAGGTAAGATATGGTGCTTACCTATAACTTACAGTCTAGGAGGGTGATAAGACAAAAACACAGAGAAGTCTAATACACAGTATTACATAATAAATACAAATTGTTATGTGAGGTCTGAGGAGGGGAATTCTGAGATCTGGGCGACTAGGAGGAGGAAGAGGCATTAGAGGACATCTCCAAAGCTTCCCATCAGCTCCCTAGCTAAAGATTCTAGCTGGGATCTTGGTAACCTCCTGACTTCCCAGGTGGGCAGTGCCCAGGCTATCAGTGGGGCTCTAACATTTTCATGTCTGCGGCTCTTGCCCCCTCCCCATCCCCAGACTCTATTGAAGATAGGAGAGACCACGAATGAGGCCTCGCTGCTCTGACAAATTCCTTTCAATATTGTGGCTGTATCTCCAGCTGTGCCAATCGACTTTATTTAGTTACCGTGATCACCAAGTGGCCAAGCTGATTAGAGCCGCAGGACATGCCCCCCACAAGTGTGAGCCTGTGATTCAGAGAGTGTTGCAATAATGAAGCTTCCTGCCTTGGAAAAGTGAACCCAGGACATTCAGGGACCTAGTGTAGGCACTGGATTTGAAGTCAGGAGGCCTGGGTTCAAATCCTGGCTCTTTTATATGCTGCCTCTATGACCTTGGCAAGTTATTTTAACCCGAGCCTCAGCTTCCTCATCTCCTCATCTATAAAAGGAAGGGATTAGACTAGATGATCTCTTAGGCCCTTTCCAATGCTAAATGTTATGGGGGGGGGGGCCTTTAGCTTCTAAACCTTCTGAACTCTCCCCAGTTGGCTCTATGCTCCCTGGTCCCAAACGATGCTCCGTGGACCAGGTTGAAGAGCTAGGTTGGGTCTCTGGAGAGCCAATGGCTAGGACCAAAGAATATGTGAAAAGCTGATTGAGGGGAAAGGGCTGGGTGTTAGAAAATCTGGGTTGTGATTTTAGCAATGCCATGTAACCTTGAATGACTCTTCCCAGGACTCAGTAAACAAGCTCTAGCTCAAGTACTACCTCCTTTGAGAGGCCTAGCCTGCTCTCCTCAAGTACAGGTGCTCTCCCGTATCAATTGGTTGCACCTTGCCTTGTAATCATCTTGCTTGGCAACACACACCCTTTAGTCAAACCAATCTCCTCACTGTTCCAGCACATGTCAGGCTCATTCCCACCTCAGCGTGTTTGCTCATGCCATTCTCCCCACCCAGAATGCCCTTCTCCTTCTTCTTCATATATCCATATAGCTCAGATTCAATCCAGCTTTTCCAGAAAGCCTTCCATCACCACTCTAGCCCACTCCCACCCTCCCGTTCTCTAAACTCCTAGAGAATTCAAAAGCTCAATCAACACTGGGTCATAAATTATATTGTTATTCTCTGGATCTGGGTCCCTTCTAGAATAATACTTAACTGTGTATGAATGAGTCCTACCTCCTCTAAACTAAAAGTTGCCTGAGGCCAAAGCCTATGTCCCCTCTTCCCTTAATTGCTCCAGGCTCCTAAGGGAAGACTCTAGAGATGCTCTTCTCTGTCTCACCCAGATTATAAACTAACATGGGTAGGGCCTGAGGCTCTTCCTCCTCTGTCTTTTTCATAAAACCCCCAAAATTAAAATCTAAGACTATAGACATTTATAGGAAGTATTCCTATGGGAAATACAAAAGGATTTTTCAACTTACGAAAGGGTTCATTTCAGGGGTCTTTTAAATAGATAGATCCAGTGATATATCTAAGTGTTTGCTGATAGATCATTAGCTAATTGCCAAAAGAGGGGTGGGTAGGTAGTGGAAGCTTAAGAGGTAGAATTCTTCTACCACCAGAAATGATAACACATTTCTGAAATGATCACATTGGGCATTATTCAATTTGTACAGTTTCTCAGTAATTCTATTGCTTAAAAAGGGCCATCTGTATCTTTGTCATACAGATGATGTAAACACTTCTTTCAAGCCTTGATTTAGGGTTTCCACTCTACTTTCTAACTGTTCCTTATAAGGAATTCAAGCTGAGCTACCCAATAACAGGGCCCAGACCTATGCTCCTCTTATAGAAAATTCCCAGCCCAATACCTGGTGCAGAAGTAGAGAAGGCAATGGTGAGTATGGGACTTATGAGGAAGGTGGTGGTGATAGTGATAGAGCTGATAGAGGTGATGAATATGAAGAGGAAGAGGGAGGTGAGAGTGGTGGTGATGATGAAGGAAATGGTGATAATGAAGGATTGATTAGGGTGACAGGTGAGGACAATGCTGTTAATGATGGGGATGTGATAATGACGACAGTCTTGTAGAATCTCTAGCTTTCTTCATGGCTCAGCACAAATACAACCTCCTTTAGGAGACCTATTCTGACTCTCCCATTAATGAATCCCCCCCCCCAAAAAAAAAACAATTCTTTGTATTCATTTTATATGTGTGACCTTGTCCCAAGGCCTATTGGTATGGGACTCTCTCCTTATTGGTGGAGATAAATGCCCTGCCCTGCATGAGTGGCAGGGCAGAGTTGGTGAGAGACAAGAGAATCCCAACCTTCACGAGTTCCTTTCGGGAGTCTTCAGGGCCAGTCCTTTTTGGGGCTCTCTTCAAGCGCCAGTCCCCTTTGGAGACTCATCAAGCTTCAACTCTTCTTTGCATCTCTTCAAGAGTCGAGGTACTGGGGCAGCTAGGTGGCACAGTGGATAGAGCTCCAGCCTTGGAGTCAGGAGGACCTGAGTTCAAATCCGGACTCAGACACTTGACACTTACTAGCTGTGTGACTCAGGCAAGTCACTTAACCCTGATTGCCTCACCAAAAAAGAAAAAAAAAAAAAAGAATCAAGGTGCTTCTGGCTTCCAGCTTCAAGAAGGAAGAAAGAGCCCAAACCCATTTCACTCTGGGAAAACATGAGAAGAGCCAGCAGTCTCCGTCTTGTCCCTATTCCTAGCTTGCTACACTAGAGACTTTGGGGAATTTCCCCTTGGGTGAGATCCAGGACTCTCTCTTGGTTGAGTTATCTCCCTCCCATTGGAGAATGCCTTCACTCTGTATTGTCTGTTGTATATTCTCCTATGTATACCTTCTCTGATTTTGCTATGATTTGGATAAATGGGGTTCTTTGCTATTCACTTGTGTATTCATTATGAAATTGATATTTGGTAGGAAAGGGGTCAAGCCTTGGATATAGAGCTTGGAGGTCTCCCTCCCCTCCAGAGTTGACAAAGTGATCAGGAATTAGCTCAAACACAATCATATCCCCTAGACAAGCAACATTTATTTTTGGGCTAGGCAATGGGGTTAAGTGACTTGCCCAGGGTCACACAGCTAGTAAGTGTTATGTGTCTGAAGCCAGATTCGGACTCAGGTCCTCCTGACTCCAAGGTTGGAGCTCTATCCACTGCGCCACCTAGCTGCCCCGACAAGCAACATTTAAAAGAGCAGATAGATATACTTCTAGTCTGATACCCTGTCTCTGAGGAGACCAGAGTGACCTTTGGCCCCAACTTCCTGCTTCCCCTCCTGGCAGGAATGAAAGTCTTCTTTGGAGAAAAAAGGGAGGAGAAGAGGCTGAAGAAGTCTATTCTGCTGCCCTTCAAGTCATATGATAGCCTTTGCCACACATGGGGCCCCTTCCCTTTATGTGGGGCCCTCTCACTTTCACTGTGTGTATTTTTTTTGTATTTACTTATCTCTTTACATGACGTTTCCACTCAAGAGAATATAAGCTCCTTAAAGGCAAGGACTGTCTTGTTTTTGTATTCCCAACACCAAGAGCGCAGTAGCTACTGAATAAATAAATGACTGTTGAATGAATGAATGGTCTTAATTGTTGGTAATGATGATACTGGTAATAATGAAGGTTATCACTTGAGGACAGTGCTAGTCAGAGCAATGAGGAAAGTGGTGATGACCATGATCACAATAGAGCTAGTAGTAAGGAATACCATTGGGATGAAGGTAAGAGCAAGGGTGGTGATGATAAGGAAGACAATGGTGATGATATAGAGAGCAACAATGAAGCAAGTAAGTGATGGAAGTGGTGAACTTGGGGGTGCCTAAACCAGCATCAGGAAAGGATACCATGGGATAGAGGGGGAAAAAAACAAAACACAGTGCACGGACTCAGGATGAGGAAAGGCATTCTCCCTACCCGTCGGCCCTGCCACCTGAAGATGCATTACAGCTACCCCTGCCAAGAAGAAAGAAAGTGTTTGTGGGGGGGACTACTTTGTTAGTTTTCTTTTTTTTTTTTTTAAATCTCCAATATGCAGAGCATTCTGGGTAATGAGATGCAAATTGATAGAAAGACAATAAGGCAGGCTTAGGAGCCGCTCTGACGGGGCAGCTTTTAAAGAGTCAGCCTGATTGCCTCTTGGACAATTTGCATACCATTAGCTGGAGTCTTTCTTTTTAAACTTGCACTTGGTGTTTTTTCTCCAGAGGTCACCCCAGACTAATTACCATAGCAGCACTGGCTGAGCAAGACAGGGCACCGCAGATGTGATCACGGGGCTTGAAAAGCACAGAGAAGGGCTCATGGGGTGCCCCCAGGGCAGGGGGACCACAGCCTTAGTAACCCTAAAGCCCTCAGAATTCGAGGATTCAGGTGGCTCCAGTGTCAGAAAGGTGGCTCTAATTTAGGGGATTAGGCAGGGACCATATCATCAGGCAGTGTTGTGAGGGAGACCCAGGGGCACAGGGATCTATCCTTCCTCTTGTTCAGTCTCCTCTAGTTTCTCCTCCCTGTCCTTCATCTTTGTTAGGGGTTTGCAGTCTAGTAAGAGAAAACTAAGGGGTGCCAGGCTCCTCTTTCCCTTGCCTAACTAAAGCACATGCTGATATCCTACTGGGCATACTATCTCCAACAGTAGGTATGAGCTTGTCTGAGCCATCCATACCTTCTCACATGTGGCCAGGGATGGGGCTAGATAGCCAATGAACAAATAGGGATCAATCTGTGACTAGGGTCACAACTCAGCCTGAGACCTGGGTTAGGGTTTAGTCTATGACCAGAGTCACCAGGAGCTAGGGTCAGGGCTCAGCCTGAGGCCAGCTTCAGGGACAATGTGTGACCAGAGTTAGAACTCAGTTTGGGACCAAAGCTTGATGGTCATTCTGGGCAAGGGGTCAGGGCACCATCTAGGACCAGAGTCAGGATTCTCTCTCAGTCTGGGAAGAGAGTTTTGTTTTGTTTTTAAATGAACTACGTAAATAAAGTCTCTGCCTTATAGGAGTTTATTCTCTAATATGGACCCAGCAAACACACCAATGTATTATTAGGAGCAGTCACGCGTGCAGAACCAAAAACTACTGCAACCCTCTACTTTAGCCAGCACCATATTGAGCAATCCTAACTTAAGAGGGGCTGAAATCAGGCTCTGATCCTTTGCTTCACAGGAAGGTTCACCTGACTTCCCTGCAACCAGAAGGTCCCCTAGTTGACCTCAGGTTGGGCTTACAGATCACTAATGGTTCAATAAGGGAGGCTGCAGAGGGGACTAAGTTTGAAGCTAACGTGTTAGAAACACTTCACCAAGGAAACTCGGCAATGGAGGTTAGTCATCGTGATGTATAAAGGGCAGACAATACAAGGGTAGGATTTTGCTCTAAATTTTTATTGATATCTTTGTTTTTACATCAGTTTATTCTCAAACATCTCCCTCCTCATCCCCTAGTTAGTCTTCCCTCTTTGGGGACAAAGATTTAAAAAGAAGTAAAAATAAATTTATCAACTGAGTCTGACAGTATGTACAACATATAGGATCTGATTTACAGGCAACCAATTTACATGCCACTTTTCAGAAACATAGCCATCACATAAATCAAGGCAAGCCTAACTTAATGATTAATAATATCCAATCCCTAGGGAAGGTGAGGACAGCATCGGGAGGGAGAGGAATGGACAGGGTGCCACTGATGGAATTTGAATAATTCCTGGAAGGAAAGCCTTTGTCTTTCAGAACAATGTCCTGAACCCCAAATCCCAGTGACAAGAGCTTTTCTATGCTCTATTTACACAAAAAAAAACCCTGTTATTTCTGACTTTTTAAGGTTTCCAACCTGCTTTCCTGACAATGGTCTCATGAAGTAGGTGGCACGATGATAAGAGCACCAGACCTGCAGTCAAAAAGACTTGAGTTCAAATCTGACCAGACACTACCTCTGAGCAAGTCACATAAATTGTCTGCCTCAATTTCCTTCTCTGTAAAATGAGTATAACAGCACCTATCTCCCAAGGCTGTCATGATGATAAAATGAGCTAATACTTATACATTTCATTAGGTAAGTAATGCAAATATTGTTATCCATTTCAGGGATGAGGAAACTGAGGTTTAGAGGGGTTAAGTCACCTGCCCAGGGCTACACAGCTAGTAAGTGTTGAAGCTAGGGTTCAAACATAGGCTTCCTGATTCTAGGTCCTGTGCTCCCTCCACTATACGACAGTGCCTGTTACCCGGAAACTTGTGTCCCTTGATCAAAGGTCACTGTATCACTGCTTAGCTGCCATCTGACACTTCTCTAGTACAGATCTGTAATTTCCCTCTTGGTCCCCCTCCCTCTGCTCTGCTCTCCTGGCTTACAGAATGATAGAACCTCAAGAGTGGAACAGATCCTAGAGGCCATCTAGTTCAACTCATCCCTAAACAGGTCTCCCCTCAATACAATCCCCAAAATGCCATCATCAGGCCTCTCTTTAAGACCTCCAGAGAAGGGAAACCTACCACCTTCTGAGGCATTCCCCTCTGCTTCTGGACAGCTCTATTAGGAAGTTTTTCCTAAGATCAAGCTTAAGTCTGGCCCGCTGCAATTTCTCTCCATTTTTTTTTTTTATCCTAATCACTTTCAGATTGGTTTTCCAACCTGCTGCAGGGGAACAGGAATTGACCTGGGAGTCAAGAGATCTGGGCTCTACCCCCAGTACTTCCACTGATTTACTCTGTGACTTTAGGAAAGTCTCTTCATTCCTTTCAGTCTCAGTTTCCCTATCTGTAAAATGGGAGGGTTAGATTAGATGATCTCCAAAGTGCTTTCTAGTTCTACCTGTGCTGTGATTCTTTTTCAAGGATGGCAGGGAGCTGAACTTCTATGTGAATCTTCTCCAGAGGAAAAAAAAAATCAATACAGTTTCCTGGGGCCCCTCACCCCCCCACACACACACTCCTTAAGTCAGGAAGAGGTGACTCTGCCTCTGTCCGTGGTTTTGAAGGTAGCCCCAGAGCCCTGCTCATTCCCCAGCCACCCTGATTTCAGTGCCTGGTCACTGAGAGAATCCCCAGTTCCTGGAAGATACTGGCTGGAATTCACGTCCCTGAAGGCTCAGTCCTTGTCCAGCACAGCTCCCAAAGACCAGACTGACCAGGAAGGCTATACAGTTAACTCCTCTATCCTTTACCCCACAACCCTTAGTTCTAGAATGCTGGCTCCAGACTGCTCTTTAGTACTTTCTCCCTTTGTCCAGGAATGGAAGTATGGGGTACACTGGCTCCTTTCTCCCTTTTCTGACTTTCTTTTTTGTCCCCTTTCCCCAAGATTGAGCATAATCAGAGCTAATCAGAAAATTATGAGCTGTCTGATTGCTGATTAGAGCCCTAATGTTAATATAGTCAAGCAGCGGCCTGGGTTTGGGCTGTATATTCAGAGGAGTATAAAAATAACATCTCTGAAGGGACAACAAGATATGAGGAGGGGGCCTCAGGACCTGGGGGCTCCCAGCACTAGGCTAGGTTCAAGGAGGTAAAACAAAAAGTTGATTCCCTGGGAAGCTTAGGGAAGAGACGTCTTTTGGCCAATTCTACCACTTGGCCTGATAGATGAAGCCTCTGGGTTCTCATAATCTCTATAGACTGAGGACCCCTCTCTTGCTACTGACTAGGGACCACCTCTGACCCTCAGTTTCCTCAGATAAAACTAATTGCAGTACCTATCTCAGAGATATTGTGAGATATTAGTGTATAAAGTCCCCTAGATATGTGTGAAGTAGGAATAATAGTTGATGGAGAGCCTGCTCTCCAGGGAACATAAAACTTGAAAGGATTCTTTGTCATTTTATGATGGGTAAGATGCAGTCTAGCCTGGAGGAAGGGTCACAGACCTGTTGACCTTCTGGAGTTCCTTCAAGCCCCTTAATGCCCAAATTCCAGAGACCATGATAGTCTACTCCCCAAACCAATTTGCAGGCTTAAATGAGAAAGAAGACAGGCAAGGGAAGCTCACTTGGGAAAATCCCCAGGCAGTCCCAGTATCAAAGAATTGAGAAGTTTAGAACCAGAGGGGACTTCAGAGCTCTTCGAGTCCAAAGCCAGAAAAACAAAAGCTGATTTACACTGAAAGGGATCTGCTCATCTTCAGAAGCATTGACCTCTCAACTTTCCAAATGCCACAGGGGAGAAAGAGCCCATCACAGCAACACCTTCTCTCATCTGCTTTCTGCTCCATTCTCTCCTTGGACCTTCACCACTGCTCTTTAAAGCAGCCAAGCAGAGCTTTTTGTGCCCATTTTTCACATGAGCAAATTGAAGCCCGGGGAGGAGAAGGCACTTGCCCAAGGCCACATAGTGAATCATTGGGCAGAGTAGGAATTCTAACCCAGGTTACAGCATCACTCCAGTGTAAGAATAACAGTCATTCCCACCCCTACCAAACTCTCAATTGTAAATTAGCACAATGCCTGGCACATAATAGGCACCATATAAATGTTAGTTATTACTGTTGTTCTTCTCTTCCTTCTTTGAATGGAGGCACAGGGTGGGCAATGAGGTACCTCTAATTCACCAGCCCCTGAAATCCTTGAGAATACTATAAGGTCCCCATTGTTCTGGTCTGATTCAACTCAATTTAACAAATGCTTGCTAAGCACCTACTAAGTCCAAAGCCTTTGTTTGGTCCTCAAGATAAAAAAAAATGGACTTAAACATTTCCTACTCTCAAGATGCTTACAAAGGTAGTAGTGGAGGGGAGAGACTGAAACCTAAATCAGTACAGTATAGGGGAGAGTGTGACGGGGTAAAGAAGAGAAAAGTATTAGGAGAGATAAAATCATTTTCCCCTGGGTGGAAGGCATTCTGGGGGATCCGGAGCCCCTGGATTTCATGACCCGGCCTCCAGGGTGTGACCAGGCTTTCAATTCCTAAAATCCCGCAATTGATCAGCTGGTGCTCACAGCCATGGCTGGGGCAGGGAAAGGATTGCGGACGTGTCTTGCCTGCCCCTTTGCTGTTCTTGAGCTATAAGTCAAACACAGCTGAGCTGACTCAAATCCGGTCCTGTTTATTTTACGCATTTGTTTCCAAGCTAAGAAAACGGCAACAGGGCACAAATCCCACGTGGCCTGGCAACATCCAAGCATCTTCCTGTGGTTGGAACTCAGGGCTTGACAGAGTGGACACAGCGGAAACTCTGACCTTGTTGCTGGGCAGCCCCAGTACCCTCCCTGGGCAGAGCTCTACTGATTAGGAGAACCCATAGGCCAAGGGAATGGGGATGGGATGGGGGATGGGATGGAGTTGTGCATGGGTGGAGATTTCCCTTGGTTCTGCTGCCTAAACTTCAGTCCACTGGACAGAATGGTGGGAAGCATGGTTCCTGTTTTTAAGGCTGAGGGAAATTTGCCATCCTTGGTCACTAAGCATTTCTGTCTCTACCCTAGTGATTACAGACCTATTAATAATAATAGCTAACTTTTATATGGCACTTTAAGATTTGCAAAGTACCTTACAAATATTTTCGTATTTTATCCTCACAACAACCCTGGGAGGTAGGTGTTATATTAATATCCCATATTTTACAGATGAGGAAACTGAGGCACAGAGTTCAAGTGACTTGCCCAGGATCACACAGCTAGTAAGTTTCTGAGACAGGATTTTAACTCAGATCTTCCTGACTCCAAGTCCACCACTCTATCACCACACCACCCAGGTGTCTTGTCTCTCTATCCATTGCCTTTGGTTTAGCATATGAATTGTTTATTATATGAATTATTATATGGGTAGGACAGCGGTGATTAGAAGCCAAGAGACATGGATTCATGTACTACTGGCTTTGCCACTTCTCAGCCCTATGACCTCAAGCAACTCCCTTCACCCCCTCTGTGCCTCAGTTTCTTCATCTTTAAAATGAGAATAACATTTGCACCACCTCCCTCACAAAGTTGTGAGGGTACAGCGAAATAATGAATCCAGAAATGCCTTATAACCATAAAGGATGACATCAGCCTAAGTTACTATTATTACCTCCACGAAGGTCCTCCTCCAAAGAAAGCTCTGGTGTTGTGCAGATGACCCTAGGTTCTCAAAATCTATTCCAGCAGAGATCAACCTCTGGCATATCCAACCAAGCTGAAAAGAGATTTGTCTGTAGAGAATTTTAGCCACAACAGCTCATGAAACTTTCTACTTAGGACAAGATGGTGTGGGCGCTGGCTGGGGACACTGAGAGCCCACCATGATGAAATCTCACACCCTTGATATATTTAACTCTTGTTATTTATCACTGTAGGAAGCAGTGCTCAGCATAGTGAATAGAGCACTGAACTTAAAAGTCCAGGACACCTGGGTTTAAACCCTAGCTGTGTGACAACTGGCAAGTCACATTCCTTCTCTGAGTCTCTGTTTCCTCACCTGTAAAACTGGGGTAACAACCAATCTAGAGCTGTGGGGAGGCTCAAACAAGACTACATAAAAGTATTTTGCACATTTTAGAGCGTTATAGAGATGTCAATTATTAGTAGTAGTAATCAGTATTTCCTGGAGAAATTATTCTGTGCTTAGGCAATGGAGAGAGACCCCCAGAAATGGAGGCCTTCCAACCTCCAGTAACCCAGGAAGAGAGGAAGGAACCAAGGGGACCCAAGGTTGAGAAGGGAAGAGGGGGTGGGGAGAGAGGCTGGAAGCTCACCATAAGCTGGCAGAAACCATAAACCGAAATGAGTTTTTCCCCCATTACATGCATCCTGACCTTTTTTAAAAAAAAAAATCCATTTTATTAATTTTTTTATCAACTTTGTCAAGACAGCATTCAAACTGGGAAAAGGTCAGGAAACGTGTAGTGGCTAAAACGGCTTGAGTTCCTGCATCCCCCGAGGGGCTGTTGGGTTGTTATTTATTTCTGATTTGTTCCTTGGTCTGTGTCTTGGGTGTTTTCTACCTTTTAAACAGAAAATGTAAATAAATAAGCATAGGGGAGGGAGGGAGGGAAGGAGCCAAGAGGCCCAGGCTGGGGGAGGAGGTGGGCACTGAGCTGGATTTTTCCAGGACTGGGATCAGGGCTAAGATACCCTTCTTCATCCATGGAGGCAGAGGAATGAAAATGAGAGGATGAAGGGCCAGAGTGGGCCTGGAGAAGACTAGAGGAAGAGAAAGTAAGCAAGAAGCCAGGGGCTGGTAGGACTGAATTGGTGAAAAGACAGTTGGATTTGAAGCCAAAAGACCAGGGGGTGGGGGCAGGGTGAAAGCTGACTCTGCCACTTTTCTAGCTCCGTGACCTTGGACAAATCATTTCTCTGCCTATGGACATTAGTTTCCTTGTATGTAAAATGAAGTCGATTGGACTAGACGATCTGTCAGATGTCACCCAGCTCCAGTGCCTGTGAGATGCCGTGCCTGTCTTCCCAGCAGAGGTGAAATACATCAGAAAAATAAACAAAGATGTACAAATTAACAGAGTAAACTCTTAACTTACCCACTTTGTGGCTCAGCTGTGACAGATGGCTTCTGCCACCCCCAGGCTGCTTCCAGCCCCCTGCCCTGACTAAGGGTGAGCTAGCTGCATTCAGACCATAGGCTCTAGACCTGGAGGGACCTCTAGTAGTTCTAGGAAGGGAAGTACAAACACCATCGATGTCACACGTTCTCGACTTCAGCTAGGTGATAGTAGATCAAGGGCTGGGCCTGCAGTGAGGAAGGACCTGAATTCAGATTTGGTCTCCTACATTCGTTAGCTTGTGTGACCCTGGGCAAGTCACTTAAACCTCAGTTTCCTCATCTGTAAAATGGGGGTAGTAAGAGGACCTCCCTCCTAGGGTCGTGGTGAGGAATAAATGAGATGATATTTGTAAAATGCCTGGCACATAGTAGGTTTAAGCATTAATCAATGCTTGTTTCCTTCCTTCCTGGTCCAACCCTCTCATTTGCAAAAAAGGAAACTGAGGCCCAGGGAGAAGTTGTGACCTTCCTAAGGTGCAGATCTAAGTCATCCAACCCAAGTCTCTTGATTCCAAATTCTGTGCTCTTTTCACTACATGCCGCTTTAGTCCCGTCTTTGAGACAGATGGCTCCTTTGGTCTACCCCTCAGGTTCCCCAGATTGGCTGTTTCCATGTCTACCAGTCCTGTCCCTTTCCAGAGATGATCCAGTGATCATCTAATCCAACCCTCTCACTTTACAGGACAGGAGCCTGAGGCCCAGACTGGGGTGGCACTGGCCCAAGGTTACCCAGGCAGTTGAGGGCAGACGCAAGATTTGAACCCAGGCTGCCTGAACCCAAATTCAGTGCTTTCACTCCTACTCCATACGGTTAGCATTCCCAGACATCAGGCTCTCCTCTTGTGGAGTTGCATCTCATTTTGTTATTATGCAGATATTTTAATTATGCAGATATGTATTTAGACAGTTTTAAATATGTATATTATTTACTCATTAAACCATAACAGCTCTGGAAATTGGAAATCTGTATTTAGTATCTATCAATCCATAATACAGAGCTAATACCTAGGCAGAAGCAATGGCTGAGGCAGCAGAGGGGGAGAGAGGGAGGGAGGAAAAGAAGAAGAGAAGGGAGCCAGAGGCAGCAGGAGGCAGAGAGGGTGGAGAGAAGCTGTGGCTAATCCTGAAAGGTCAGATGGCAGGTGTGTCTGCTCCTGTCTAACTAAGCCAGAACTGTTCATGCCCACGAGCATTTAGGAAGCACTAATGTGCTTAGTGTGTGCAGAGATGCAGCATCAGGCAGACTCACAGATTCATGACACAGGTACAGCCAAGAGAGCGCTGGATTTAGAGGCAAAGGAGCTGGGTTCGAATCCCAGCTCCGCCACTCACAATCTATACCGCCGAGCACACGACATCTCTAAAATGTGGGGGGTTGGACTAGATGCCTTCTAAGCTCCGTCTGAGGAGTTTGAGCATGTGACCCTTTGTCAAGCTCTGCTCCCAAGGCTCTTTCAATCAAATGAGGGAAGGGGCAAATTCAGAAATAACTATGACACAAGCCAGCATGAGATAAAGGCAAAGGAGCACTACATAGGAACAAAGGTAGGCTTTGAAAGGGATACAGAGATGGGTAAGACATGGTCCCTGCCCTCAAGGAGCTTACAGTCTGGTAGGGAGATAACACCTGTACAAGAATTCAGCCATTTTTTATTCATTCACTCAACAAATATTTGTTCACTAATTCCACATTTGGTCACTCGTATCACTATACTGGCTATTATCATTCCCACAAACATTTATCTCATTCCACAAAAATCCATTTATTCATGCGATTCACAGATATTTATTAGATACCGTCTGTGTGTAATGGGCTATGCTGGGCCTTGGGAGATGGAAAAGATAAGACAAAGTCCCTGTCCTCTGATGGCGTGTGGTCTGGTGGGATTCCTGAAACACATGCCCAGATGACTGTAGCACAGGTGCCCATGCGGATTGGAGAAGGCTGGGAGATCAAATGGAGAAAGACCCCAACCCCCTGCTCACTTGGGAATGGAACTTTGGAGAAGAGGGCAGTATGAAAATGATCCTTTGGCAGTCACGTGGCTTCAGTCCACATGTCCTGGTTCATGCCATCCAGTCTGTCCTGGAGACACAGGAGCGTGTGCATGAAGAGAGAACGGATCGCTTTTCCTATGTTCACCCCTGGCTGTAGTACTCGATGCATTCGTGAGGGACCAACCCTCAGCCAGGAAGTATCAAGCAGCCTGAGCAGCTGCATTTCTACAGAGGGGCCATGACAATTCTAACGGCAATAACAGGCCTGGTTCCAGAGGCTAGAAAAGGCAGCCGTGGCTGCATGTACCCATGGAAATGACATACACACAGATGCCCCCAAACAGGCTCGACTACGTAATGTACCATGCACACAGGAAGGCTTTCATAAGCACGTAGATGAACGCCCAGGGACTCCAGAGGCTGGAAGAGGAAACTACAGCTACTGTATATCACACACACACACACACGTCCCCAAACAGGCACAAATACATAATGTATTGTGAGCACAGAAAGACATGTAAACACGTGGATGGACATAAAGACACTCCAGAGGCTAGGGGAGAAAACAATATCTCCATATACGCATGTTTAGCACACACACACACACACACACACCAAAGCAAAAATTCATACTATATATCGTGAGCATAGGAAAGGGCGCATAAACACATGAATGAATATGCAGAGAGAAGCCCATATGTACGCAGTAATGCATAGATGCACGTAACACTAGACATATACGTGTACAAATTCACAGATGGACCCACACATATTTTGGGGGCATCTCTACCTGTGATTTCACTGGCATGAGGATTCCTGTTTCCTGTGGAAACACATAGTGTGGATGGATATTCACAAGTCATCTGTGGTTTATAGTTTTGGGAAACTGCCCAGGGTACTGAGGTTCCGTCCGTGGTCAGATGATACACAGTCAGGAAATACATGTGAGACTTGAACCCGAGTTTTCCTGCCTCTAAAGCCAGCTCACTCCCTGTAACTCCATATTGCCTCTCATATACACATAAGCATTCACACCCCTGCTCTGATTTCCTGGGATAATCCTTTCCCTTAAACTCAGCAAATACATATTACATCCTGTATGTAGTAATATTACATCCTGTATATAGTAAAATACAGGATCTTGTATTGAGTTCTGGAAATAAAAGATAAAGCGAGACATGATTCCTGCCTTCATGAAGTTTATGCTTTGCTAGCAAAAGGGAGAGGAATGAATGGTTCACAAATAAGTGTGATACAAGTTAGTGTGTGATAGGAACAAAACTCCAAACCAAGGGCTCTAAGAAAATTTGAAGAAAGAGACAGATCAGCTTCCACTGTGGGAACCCAGGAAAGGTTCGTGGAGGAGGTGGCATCTAAGCTGGACTCTGATGTCAAGAAAGCATTGGAGAGATGCCAAGCCATGGAGATGGGAGAAGGCAGGATTGGTTGGGGGACAAATGAGTTGTTCACTTTAGCTGGAGTGGACCCAGGGCAGGGGAGTCATGGAAGAGCAGACCAAATGGCATTGTAGGAATGAGACCTGGAAGGAATCTCTGAAGTATCTAATATGGCCCAAAAACAGACCCAGAAAAGGAGAGTGTCCAAGGTCACACCATCCCAATGACCTTTCCATGGTGCCCCTCTGCCTTCCAGTAGGCATCCTGGTGGACAGAGAGTGTCAGGCAGGGATCATACACCTTTATTAAACTTTCATGACAGGGGGGAATGGTGAGTCTTAAGGGTCAAGGGAGGGAGAAAGAGAGGGGAAGTTCCAAAGAATGTGCCCTGAGGTCAGGTGGGCCATTCTTCTAAAGGAGGGAATAGCCAAGGACCAATTCCCTGATCCCGGGGGCCTGGTTCCCATCCTCTCCACCACCATCCCCCCACCAAAATCATGGTGATCATGAGTTAGCATCATTTTGAATTACTTCAATCTTTCATTTTATTAATCTCTTGCCAATCCCTTAAATGTTATCTCCAGGCAGGACCTGGGCCCTTTCCTCCTCTGTCTGCCCCAAATATGAGGCCCCTTAAGGCAAGGTCTGATTTTGTTCTGTCTCTTTCCTCCCCTAAACTATGGTCTCTGCCTCTGTCTCTCCCAGACAGTGAGCTCCTCTGGGACTAGCCAGCTTTATTATCCCTACATCCACTGGATATGGCTAAGGAGAGAGTATTCAATCAAGGAAAGGGGGCAAACAGAGGAATGTTTATTTTCATTGTGTTTGAGCCGTAAGCTGTATATAGGAGTTTCTAGATCTAGGTTTATAGGGGTGGAAGGGATGCATAGGTTACTTTCCCACTCCATGGACCCCCTGTGTGGCACTCAGCGGAGGTGGCCCCTGAGAACAAGATCATGTATTTCCCTAGCACTGACTGTCTCCGTTTGGCAGTGAAACTGAAAAGTGGTTAACTTTTAGAACTTGAATAGTGTCTCTTGAAGTGGAAAGTCTCTCACGGTGCCGGGGAGAACAATAGTTCTCATTTCTTCCCCTGATTGGCTTTGATGCTGGCTAAGTCAGTGCATTGTGCCCCGATGTAGTCATTCTTCATCCCCTTATGGTAACTCCATCGAGTTCCCTTCTTTTTTCCTTTCCCTTTCCTTCTGCCTTTTCATCTCTTGTAAGAGATGTTCCCTTGAGCTCCCTGGAATTGATTTTTAAGTGATACTCTCTCATATAATTGCCGCTGAAATGCCGTGTGGTTATTGTAATGGATTTTGAAACATGACAAGTCCCACTCAATGACCATCATTGAGATCCAAAGATTATTGGAATGTGATTTAGGGACAGGTCAGGTTCATCTTCACATAATATCTGAACTAATCAGTCAGCTTGTCTCCTAAGTACCTGTCCTGTGGGAGGCTACCTGTGAAAAAGATAGAAAAGAGAAAGAGACAGTCCCTCCCTCCCTCCCCTCAGTGATTGCCGACCTTAGAGCTAGAAGGTACTTCACTGGCCATCTAATCCAAGGCCCTCATTTTATAGTTGAGGAAACTAAGGCCTACAAAAGTTAATTCACAGAAGTATCAACCCACGGGCAGCTAGGTGGTGCAGTGGATAGAGCACAGGCCCTGGATTCAAGAAGACCTGAGTTCAAATCTGGCCTCAGACACATAACACTTACTAGCTGTGTGACCTTGGTCAAGTCACTTAACCCCATGCCCTAATCAAAAAAAAACAAAGAAGTATCAATCCGCTCAATCAACAAGCATTTATTAAGCACCTACTATGTGCTAGATGCTGAGGATAAAGATGATAAAAAAAATTAAACAGTCAATAAAATTAGAGAGTCAAAGAGCCCTTCTATAAAGGGAGACAAGTTAAACACATTCAAGTATATTCAAAAGAAATGCAAGATGATTTCAAGAAGAGAGGCACTAGCAGCTACAGGGCTCAGAAAAGTCTGTGTAGGAGATAGTGTTTGAGCTGAATTTTAAAGGAAACTAGGTATTCTAAAGGGCAGCTAGGTGGCTCCCTAGTGCGCAGAGCACCAAGTCTGGAGTCAGGAAAACTCATCTTCCTGAGTTCAAATCCAGCCTCAGACACTTAATAGCTGTGTGACCCTGGGCAACTCACTTTACCCTGTTTGCCTCAGTTTCCTCATCTGGAAAATGATTTGGAGAAGGAAATGGCAAACCACTCCAGTATCTCTGTCAAGAAAACTCTAAATGGGGTCATGAAGAGTCAGACACGACTGAACGACTAAGCAATGACTACAACAACAAAGGTATTCTAAAAGACGAAGACGAGGAGGGAAGTAGGTCCCATGCATGGGGACAGTCATGGAGGTGGACCATTGAACGTCACCTGGGAAGAACAGCCATCCAAAGCCACAGCCTCTAGCTTTAGAACCACAGCTCTTTCCACTGCACAATCTCTGAGCTCCAAGTCTGACTAGGAAGAAGACTCAGACATGTGGAACATTAGAGAAGAAGACAGGGTTCTGTGCCTGTGTCCAAGAGCTAGACAGGGTAGATCTGTAGAGTAAGTGTTGGAGAAGTCCAGAGAAGGAGATCCATGAAGGCTGGAGTAGTCAGGAAGGATGTGGAGAGGCAGAGAGGGGATTGGGTAGTAGCTTGAACCAAGGTCCAAAGGCAAGCCTGAGTCATAGCACCCTAGACTTAGAGCTACAGGGGACTTTAGGGTCATTTTACAGATGAGGAAACTGAGGCTTAAAGAGGAACTCGACTAAGGCCAAATAATTAGTAAGGGATGACCAGGATTCTAACTAAGGTCCTGAGATTCTAAATCCAGTAATCTCTCCATTGTACCAAAAGAGAAAAAAATTCTGTGTTTGGGGAAAGCTGATCCTCTCCTTCAACTAATAGCCATTTTCATCATAAGCCCTAAATGTTCCTTTTTCCCCCAAATAACCACTCAGTGACCTTGATTTTTCCCAGAATGCCTCCCTCTGATTTGCATCATCTTCACATGAAGCTAGTGAAAGCAGAGTCAGGTCTGCATTGAGGACTCTAAAGCTGTTTCCAACTGCTAGCCATACAACCAGAGGGAGTTATTAATTAGCATTTACTTGGGTGGCTGCCAGGGCCCCAACCCAATTCCTTTGCCCAGGCAAAGGGGGAGGCCACTGTGAACAGGGACATTAATAAGAGAAAGAAAAAACATATGGGGAGACATGGTGGTGTCAGTTAATAGAAGAGCATTGAGCTTGTAGACAGGAGACAGGGGTTTGAGACTAGGTTTGAATACTAACTGTGTAATGTTAAAAAGTCATTTTCTTATGAGCCTCAGTTTGCTCATCTGTAAAATGGAAGTGGTGATACACCTTCCTCGTAAGGTTATTGTAGTTTATAAGACTAAAGGACCTATTGAAGTGGCTATTATGTCTTTACAGATGGAGAAACTGAGGCACAGAGAAGCGACTTGCCAAGAATTGCCAAAAAGCACTAGTAAGTGAGGAGAGCAGAGTCAGGAAATTCGGGCTAGTCACTGAATGCTGGTGTCGTGAAAGATCTAGGCTTCCATCTAGGGTGTAGGGCAGGGGATGAGTGGGAGGCAGGAGGAGGGGGTGGGGTATTGCTTGACAATTTTTCCTAAAAGATTCAGGTTCAGCTGACTCTTCCCCATTCCCCTCAACAAGAGACTACCAGACCATTTTCAGGATAGGTCAAATTATGCAGCTCAGATCCATGCTATTTCCCTCCCCAAGCAAGAGTCTGGCTTTGGGAACAGGAGGTAGGGTTTTCTTAACCCAATCCTACAAAAGAAAGGTTTCTGACCTGGAACCATTGAAATAGTGTCCTTCCATTATGCCTTTATCCTCCCCCCAAAAAAAATCCTAACTCTGAGTTGGCTGTTACAATATCCTTTTGTCCATGCCTTGCTTAGTTCAAAGAAAGAAGGTGACCTTGACACCCATGAATGGTACTGGAGGCAAGTGCCTTTGAGTCATTTCAGGGCCCAGACCACCCTGTTTCCAACAACTTGCCCCCTTCAAAAAAACCAAAGATTGGGGCAGCTAGATGGTGCAGTGGATAGCGCACTGGCCCTGGATTCAGAAAGACCTGAGTTCAAATCCAACCTCAGACACTTGACACTCACTAGCTATGTGACCCTGGGCAAGTCACTTAACCCCATTGCCTAGCAAAAAAAAAAACAAAAAACCAGTGATGGTTTCCCTTTGTGATATTGGGGTCCCACAGAGCTTATGGGAACATCACTTGTGTTTGTCAAGAAAGCATTTTCCTAAAAATACATAGGCACATGAAACATCTTTTACATGAACACACCCAGACATGCAAATGCCACCTTCTTCTCTACTAGAATACAGTCTCTTTGAGGGAGGGATAATTATATTTTTGTTTTAGTATTCCCAATGCTTTGCATGTTTCTTAAAAGCTTCTTATACTTAACTGAACTGCATTACACACACATATGACTAAAAATACATACATACATATATGACCATATACCTCAAAACATAGTATGTAAATCTGCACATGTGCACACACACACACACACACATACCCCAAGGCAGTCATCTACACATATATGCATAAAATTCATACTGGGTTGCTTCTGTTTATCTTCAATTATACCTACACACAAACCCAAAATTTAGGGAACTTGGAGTAGGGTGGGACAGTTGCTATGCCCTACCCAAAAAATATAAATCTCCAGAGAATAACACAGTAAGTTTCAGGATATTGGAACAAAAGAATGGGTCCCTCCAGGAGCCAGCAATGGTGATCAGGCTGGAGAAGGGGGGAATGAGAACAGTATGGAGACGCTAAGTATCTTCACACCTAATCCTGGAAATGTTGGCAATAGGCAAACCAACCTTTCAAACCGTCCTGTCCCAGCTCCTCCCCGTGCCCTTGCTACTATTGTCATAACTTCCCCTCCAAAGGGACTCTTCTAAGATCACATAGGATATGATAGAATCGTCAGACCACATGAAGTCCCTCTATCTCTGCCTATTCTCCCTTGCTCTGTCTTTGATTCCTTCCCTTCACAATCATGAGGCTGTAACCAGCCTTTTTCAAGCTGCCCTGTCTTCCATCCTTGAATTTCTTACCCCCTTGACCTTTTACTGTTCTCACCCTGCTAATCCTCCAACCCTGGACTTCCCCCACCAGCTACCAAGCCCTAAGAAAATCGCTTATTTCTTACCTAGCCTTAATCACTGTTTGGGTGTTGCCTCAGTCAAACTGAGACCTGGGAAAGACCTTAGCTTAAAAAGGCCAAGGTCTCCCACTGCATCTGGGGCCGTCTCCAGTCATCCTGATCTATGTCTTGCCACTGGACCCAGATGGCTCCCGAGGAGAAAGTAAGGCTGATGACTTTGCACAGCCCTCCCTCACTTAAATCTAATTCACTTGCAAGTCGTGGCATCACCTTCCTGATGCCATGGTCCTCTTCAAGAATGAAGGACAAAACAACTAAGGAAATCACAAGAACATGCTATCTGGGTCCACTATGAATTTGTGCTCTTTTTTAACTGATCATACAACTGCTGAACAAACCTTCTCCTCATCTATGATTAACTTTTCTAACTTTCCTCCTCACTGAAGGAGGAATAAGCATACTTCCAAATTCCTCTCTATTTCATTCCACCCCTCTCCTCTTCTCTAAACCTCTATCATCTTGGGCAAGTCACTTAACCTCTATGGGTCTCAGTTTCCCCACCTGTAAAGTGAGGGGATTGATCCCTTCCAGGGATCTCTGATACATCCCTTCTATCTTTAAATTTGCCTTTATGAATAGATGACCTCATTTTCTACTTTACTCAGGAGATGAAGGCTATCTATTGGGAGTTTCCTTATATCTCCTCTTCCACAGCTCAAAATCCTCCTTGTCCTCACACTTCTTCTTACCCTCACCTCAAAATCTCAGCAGATGAGCTGGCCCTTCTTGCGCATGTAGGTCCTTTTCCCTTTTTTTTTTTTGAGGGGGGCTAGGCAATGAGGTTAAGTGACTTACCCAAGGTCACACAGCTAGTAAGTGTCAAGTGTCTGAGGCTGTATTTGAACCCAGGTCCTCCTGACTCCAAAGCCAGTGCTCTATCCACTGTGCCACTTAGCTGCCCCATGGCCTTTCTTGCCAAGGCTAGCCCTTTCTCTCATGTCCTCAATCTCATCCTTTCCCATCTCCTCTGGAACCTGCCCCTTGGACATTTCCTTTCTCTCTCATCTTTCCATTTAATCTTTCCTCTGCTTACAAATATACTCAAAACTCCTTATCTTTAATTTAAAATAAAAGAAAGAAAGAAAAGAAAGAACCTTCCTTTGACCCTGCCATCTCTTCAAGCTCTCTTACCCTCTTTCCTCCCCTTCACCAACCACTCACTCCTGCCTCACTCTGTGCCCGTGCAAAGAGCTCTCCCCCAACCTGAGCAGGCTGCCTCCAGCCTCCAGGTCCTAGTTTTCTCCTCTGTAAAGTAAAGGGTTGGGCTGCGTGATCTTTCAGGCTCCTTCCACCTCAGAACTGTCTGCTCCGGTCTCTGTACCACACTGCTCTTCAGCCAGAAGAAGACTCACAGTACTGAGCTCCCTCTGCAGTTTCAATAGCTAAATAACATGCCCAGCTTGAAAAAGGACAAGCTCCTAGATCTGGGCCTTGAGATCTTGAGGTGTATTGGGCTTTCCTGCCCGTGGGAAGCCCTAAGCCCCTTCCACACCAGAGACAGGGAGTGAGTCTTTCCCTTCTCCCACCACAGGCACATACAGGTCACCTCAGAGGTGAAAGAGGTGGGAGGCCAGAGCCCCCAGCTGTTTAGGCCCTGACCCTATATTCAAGGCCTCAAGGCCCTACCAACAAAAGGACCTATAGGGTAGCATGTGCGTGCATGCGTGTGCACGCACATGCATATACACACACACACACGTTAGCTGCAAAATTTAAGGGAGATCATAGGGACATAGATCTGGGGTTGAAAGGAACCTCAGAGTTGGTCTCTGGCCCCTGCCCTCAAGGAGATTACACATAAGGGAATAAGACACAAGCTCAGTTAAGTATAACATACAGTATTACAGGATAAGTGCACAAGAGAGGACAAAGTACCCGTGAGATTTTAGTTTGTTCCTGGGCCTGTGTCTTCCTTCCCAACTAAAAGCAGGTGCCATGTTTCCCCTTCAGGTCAGGGTCTCGAAGAGGACAGGGCCATGTTTTTCTGATGCTGCCTCCACTGAGGGCAAGGTAGGTTGTTTGCAGCCCTCACCTCCCTCCCAGGGCCTGGTATCCCTTGGCTCTTACAAAGAGTTCCCTTGTGGAGTTCCTTCTCCAACCTTTAGAACTGGAAAACAAAAATAACATAATAAAAAGATCACAATACTCAGAAATCAAAAGGTCTGGCTTTCAGTTCAGGCTCTGATACTCACTAGTTGTGGGACTTTGAACCAGTCATCACCACTGTAAGCCTTGGTTTCATCATCTGTGAAATGGGGATAATAATCCTTTATACCACCTACCTCCCCCATAGGAATATGTTGAGGAATTATAAAAATGTCAGCCATTATCATAAGTATTGAGTTCCCTTCTTATTCTTGTGGGACTGGGTGGATACTGAGGCAGGGGACGGTTTTCCTAGCGGTGTAAACAAATGCATAGCCTGGGTCAATCCTCAAGCCTTCCACCTGATAAGCCCTCCTCCGTCCCATGGCACCCCAGCCGCAGGTCCCGGCCGATGCCAGCCCAGCCAGAGCCTTATTGACAAACCAGTTAGCTCTGAGAGAGAAATGGGCCGTGGTGCCGCCTCCGACGCCGCCTGGATCAATAGCCAGAGCTGGGGCCGAGCAGCTGGCTGCAGGGTGGATCTGAGGCAAGGGCTGCCCAGGCTAATCAGAGCCCTGGGATCAGCTGTCTCGGCAGTTATCCCAGGAGCCACTCTGGTGATTTTCAGAGTTTGCTAAAGATTTATATTCTTCCCACTGGGAGGGGACAGGGACGGGGACAGAGCTATCTCCACATGTCAGCAGATGATGATGTTTTTATGGTGATGTGCTTCCCATTAGGGACTCTGGTGTGTCCACGTGTGCACATTCACACGCATGCACGTGTGCTCACGATCCATGTGGACGTCTCTCTCAGAGGTCAACGCTTGTTCAGACGAGGAGGCTGTGGTTACAAGTGAGAGAGAATGACCTCCCCAACAACGACCAAGGACAAAGAGGTTCTAGCCTCAGCCCCACCGCTACCTTGTGACCTTGGACGAGCCACTCACTCTCAGACCTCAATTTCCTCTTTTGGAAAATGGGCTTAGTAACAGCTGCCCCGCCTACCTCACAAGATTGTTGCGGATCCAATGATAAAGTAGAGGAGAGGTCCCTGAAGGCAGGCAAATGCTTTGCGTGGTATCTAGCTTAGGCCATAGATCCAAAGCTGGAAACAATCACTAAGATTTTGTTGTCGTTCAGTTGTTTCAGTCATGCCCGACTCTTCATGACCCCATTTGGGGTTTTCTTGGCAGAGATACTAGAGTGGTTTGCCATTTCCTTCTTCACCTGTAATACAGATAAGGAAACTGAGGCAAACAAGGTTAAATGACTTGCCCAGGGTCACAAAGCTAGTATGCCTCTGAGGTCAGATTTGCACTCAGGAAGATGAGTCTTTAACTCCAGGCCCAGCTCTCCATCCACTGTGCCACCGTACCTGCTCCATCATTAAGATTAGGGAGTCCCAATTCCCTTATTTTACAGACGGGTTAAGTAAAGCCCAGGGAACAAAAAGGCCCTATCTAAGGTCACACAATGAATCAGTGATCAAATTGGGACCAGAACTCAGGTCTCCTGATTCCCACATATAATCCCAGTAATAATAACTGACATTTTTAGAACACTTTCAAGTTTACAAAGTGCTTATTAGGTATTATCTCATCTGAACCTCACAACATCACTGTGGGGTAGATAATATGGGAAACAGGTTCAGAGGGGTTGTGACTTGCTCAAGGTCACACAGCTAATTGTGTCAGAGGTGAGTTTCAAAACCAGGCCTTCCTAACTCTAGGCTTAGCACCTCCATCCACTCCACCATTCAGCACAAGGCAGGATGTGATAAGGAGCATTGACATCCCAAGATGGCCCCATGGGGCTCAGCTCAATAAAGTGCCTTCTATGTGTAGAGGCCTGTGCTAGTGGCACCGAGTTTAAGGAAGATACTTTCCCATGAAGATCACCCACTCACCGACCAAGTTGTCTGTGCACACCAGCAAATCATAGATCCTTGAAGTATTGGGAGCCTAAAAGACCTTGGGGGTCATGTAGCCTGCCCCCTTTGTTTCATAAAAAAGGAGACTTAGGCCTTATTAGGTGAAGTGATTGGCCTAAGGCCATACACAGTAGTAAGTAGCAGAGATGAGATTTTAACCCAGTCATTCTGTATGATACAAGGGGGAATGTGATAGGAGCAAAAGAAAGATCCAAAGTACTCTAGAAAATTTTAAGAGGGGAAAAGGGAAATACTTCAACTGGGAATATCATGGAAGGATTCATAGAGGAAGAAGGCTGGAAAGGGCATATTAAAGCCTGGTTGGGGTGGGTCTTGAATGGCAAGATAAGGAGTTTGCATTTTATCCTTAACAGGGAGCCAGTGAAGGTTTTTCAGAAGAGCAGCAACATGGTGAGACCTTTCATAAAGGACACATATCTGTCCTCAAGTCCATAGTAGAACCCCAGCAGGCAACCATCATCTGGCCCCTCCCAGGATCCCCTGGAATGGAGGAAGCCAGTTGGCCGGCCCAGTCCCATGACCCCAGCACCGGCCAGCAGCCATATGCAAGATTGAGAGGGCAGATATTTCAATAAACAGAATGCCTGGGCTATCCAAGAGACAGCTGGAGCAGAGTCATACCCAGGATTACAGCAGTGCGTGGCACAGCCCACCCACCCTCCTCCTCAGAGAAAGGGCATTATAAGGTGCTACAGACTAGCCTGGCCCAGGGCCCAGGCTCTCGGAGAGGGCATTACTGGAGGAAAACAAGCTGGTGGAATGAGGGCATGCTGAGCACCAGTCTGGAAGCTCTCTCCTTAGCTGCTCAAGGCTCCAAGCCAAAGCAGTTCAGGAACCCTAACATGGCCCTGGGTGAGTAGAATCAGGAATCAAAGGGCTGGCTTAGCCAGGGAGTGTTTGGAGCAGATTGTGGGATTTAGAGCTGGGAGGGACCTATCATTAAAAATCATCTGTTCCAACTCCATATTCTAAAGGAGACTGAGGCCCAGAGAGGGAAAGGATCTTGGCTAGGCTCACACAGGAAGCAATTAGCAGAAGTAAGATTCAAACCCAGGTTCTCTGACTGCTTAAGTAGCCCTAGCTCTCAGAGGGCTGGAGGGGAGTTCTGTCTTCTCTAAACGCCGGTCTATCTGCTGTTCGTTTACTTTGGGGGGCAGAATGTGTAAATTAGGGACAGGGGAGGTGAATGCCAAAAAAGGTGTGTCCCCAAACTACCACCACCATGCCCCCAGACCCAGAACCAGTCCCAGGAATTAGCCCCCTCTGACACTTGCATCACAGCGACCCCTGGTGGTATGTCAGGCAAGCTGACCAGCCACATAGGCTAGGAAAGCCACTCAATTCAAAGAAAAAAGCAAAGACCTTGCCCAGGCTATGCTCAGAACCAGAGGCCACTGAAATTAACTGAGCCAGGGTCTGTGTGGGCTTTCCACATATGGTCCTTCTCCCATAGCCGCTTCTTAGAATATCAGAGCAGGAACAGATAGCAGAGGTCATCTAGTCCAATTTGTACCTGAACAGGATATAGTCTACAGTATCCCGGCAGATGACCGTCCAGCCTCCCATTTGGAGACCTCCAATGATGGGCAAAGGGCTGCCTCCCAAGTTCACCCCTTCACTTCATTCTGGAACATCCTTAGTTGTGAAGGAATTTTTTTCCCTTACATTAAATAGAAATCTGTTTCTCTGTGACTTCCTCCCAGTACACTTCACAAAAAAAGGAGACTTTGAGACAGACAACACTGGAATTAGTGTCAGGAAAAATCTGGGTCCGAGTTCTGGTTTTGCCCCCTTAGCAGCTGTGACCTTGGCCAAGTGCCTTCTTTTCTCTGGACCTCAGTTTCACCTCCATAAAAGAAGGTTGAGTTGACTAAATGATTTCTAAGGTCCCTTCCAGCTCTCAGGACAGAAGGGAGGAAGGGAGTAAGGTAGTCAGGCAGGCAAATGAATGAATGACAAAGAAAAGAAGAAAGGACTCTCCCTTCACTTCCCACCCTTCCCGCACCTCAGAGGGTTGGGTCTTGAGGCTGCTGATGCCCTGGATGCCCTCACCAGATTCATTAGGAGATACTGCTGCAGTGCCCTTAATCCTTCTTGTCTTCCGTGGGGCCCCATGCTCCTTCCCTGCCCCTGGAATAGTGTGGGGTCTTCTGCTTGCATTTTTCTGCCTTCCCAGTCTGTCCAGTCAGTGGCTCTCAGCTGCAAGTTGAATAGACAGCTCAAGCTGGATTTGCTAGGGCAAGGAGGCCTGGAGGGGAAAGAGGGCTGAGTGGAATGAGAAAGGAGATAGGAGCAGTAAATAACCAGACCCCCCCCCCCTTTTCTAGGCAGCCATCAAAAGCCCAGACACTCAGCCCTCCCACAGCTCCAGGGAGTCGAAAATCCTGGGTCTCCCATTGGCCTGTTCTGACCCCCAGACTCATTCCCATTCCCTTCTTCTCCATCTCTAAATCTGGGTTATTTAGTCTTCAAGTGTTAGCAGTCTCTTTCTCTTTCGTTTTTCATTATCTCCTCTCCCTGAGGGGCGAGGTCAGAGCTCGCTGAACACATTAGCACGCTCCCAAGGGCCTGCTGTCTTCCAGCTGATCCCTGTAACCCTAACCTGTCTGCCCCTTACAGGCCCTTCTCCAAGACACCCCTCAGCCCAGGCAGGTGATGGGACCAGAAGACCCCATGTTCTCCTCTCCCTCCTCCCCAGAGAGTCAAAAAGGGCAGGCAACAGGTTAGGGCCCCTAGCTGGGAGGGAGGGGGCACAGAGACCCTTCCAAGAGTAGTTTGACAAAAACAGGGAGAGAGAGGGAAGGACAGAAGTAGGGAGGGAGGAAAGGAGAGAGGGAAGGGAGGAAGAAGGAAGGAAGGAGGGAGGGAGGGAGGGAAAGAATGAAAGAAAGAAAGAAAGAAAGAAAGAAAGAAAGAAAGAAAGAAAGAAAGAAAGAA
>NW_020954598.1:22831777-22898299 GCF_900497805.2 Vombatus ursinus
GAAAGAAAGAAAGAAAGAAAGAAAGAAAGAAAGAAAGAAAGAAAGAAGGAAGGAAGGAAGGAAGGAAGGAAGGAAAGAAAGAAAGGAAGGAAGGAAGGAAGGAAAGAAGGAAGGGGGGAAGGAAGGAAGGGAGAGAAGGAGAAAAAGAAGGAATGAATTGCTAAATTGTTATGGCTTTCAAGAACTGCCTAGAGGAGGAGTCCCTGCCTGGGAGAAAATAGGCAGGGTCTAAAGCAGTATCCCGTTTTGAAAAACAGAGGAGCAAATTATGAAAGGTTGAAGAATGAAGTGATAATTTGCCTGGGCTAGCTGACCTACACACACACACACACACACACACACACACACATCTGCCCAGGAGAACAAATGTGCCACGAAAAAAGAAATTTTTTTTTTTTAAATCAGAAGGCCTAGATTTGAATTTCAGCTGTGTTACTTGCTTCCTATGTGACCTTGGACAAGTCACTTCCTTTCCCTGGACTTCAGTTTCTCCATATATAAAAAGTAGCTTGTATTATATGATCTCTAAATCCTACAATAGTCATAGCTGGGCCAGATTCCTCTCTCCACACCCTCTGCTGCCCTTCCCAGCCCCCCAAATCCAGGCATCCATCCTTTGCACACATACATCCCCAACCAGCCCCTGTGAACTTGGCAGTTTCTGCACGTAGAGAGCCTGGGGATGGACTGATTGATCTGTAACACTTAAAAAAATAATAATGGTTTGATCGTTACCGAGGATTAAAAGTAATCCTTTGGCCACAGCTATTGTGGGAACATTATTCACGATTCAGTGAGTTGGCTGGGGACACCCTAACCCTGTGAAGGCACTCCTTTCTTGAGAGCCGACTGCTAGGTGGGAACAGAGGGACAGATTCAGAAGTTATGGTGGGTGTACCCTAGAACCATCACGTCCTTGACCTGTGCTGGAACTACTGAGACCGTCAAGTCCATCCCTCTGTTCCAAGTCATCTTACCCACACACACACACACACACACACACACACACACACAGAGTAATAAGATCATATCTAAATCTTGAACTACCTAAAAGAGCGTGGATACAATGATATCTCAAGGGCTCTTCTGAGATAGCTTTTCCCATATTCCTACAGCCTTCCAGAAACATCGATTGAGCCCCTACTCTGGGCAGAGCACTGTGCTGAATGCAGCGAAGAAACAGAAAGATGAGAGATTGCCCTCTAGAAGCTTGTTGTCTAATAAGGGAATGAGACATCAACCCAGACAATTGCAATACACAATGTCACGTGACAAGTGCTTTAGAGAGGTGCACTGTTCTGTGAAGACCAATGTGGTCTTGGTAGGGGCAGGGCAAATTAAGAGAGGCTTCCTTGAGAAAGTAGCATTTTTGTTGTACTTTAAAAAGATAAATAGGAATTCAATAGGCAAAGAAGGGGAAAGGGAAATATTTCAAGCAAGTAATCACTCAATAAAGATGTAGTAAGTGCCTACACTGTGCTAAGAGCTAAAGATACAAAAAAGAGGCAGAAGAGAGTCCCTGCCCTCAAGGAGCTTACAATCTAATGGAGGAGATACCATGCAAACAAATCTATACAAAACAAGCTACATACCATGTAGATAGGAAATTTGGAGTCTGGGAGAGTTGTCCAGTTTGTCTAGATAGAGTATATGTGAGGGAACTAATATTAGATAAGACAGGAGAGGTAGTGTGGCACCAGATTGTGGAGGCCTTTGATTGCTTGGAAAAGAAATTTGACCTTTACTCAGGAGGCCACAGGGAATAATTACAAGAAGAATTCTGAATAATCATGACATAATTATATATCTATTTGTAAGAAAGATTATTCTAGCAACAGTATAAAAGATGGATTGGAATAGGGAGGAGAAGAGAGTAGAATGGGGAGAAAGGAGAGGCAGGAAGTCCTATAAGAAAGCTTTTAGGATAGTCCAAGCAGGCAGGAACAAGGGCCTGAACTCCAGCGTGATGCAGTGTGAACAGAGAACCAGGGATGCACACAAGGGATATTTTGGAGATGAAATCAACAAGACCTAAGAAATGATTAAATATGAGTGGAAGTGAAGAGAAAGTCTAAGGTAATCCCAAGGATATAGACGTGGAAGGCTGGGTTAATGATGGCGCCACAGACAGAAAGAATGAAGTAAGAAGGAGCAGCTAATATATTTTAAGGGAAAATATGAGGAGCTTAGTTTTAGACAGTAATGGCAGATGGGATGAAGGAATCAACTCCGAGTTCTTGCCAATCTCCCAGTCATTGCTAACTCTCAGCTATCTGGTCAGTGCCTCTGACTCCCTGTTGGAATGGAACCAACAGGTCTGTAGCAAGTGATTCCAATGGTCAGAGAACAGTGTGAATTGGTCTAAAGGCACAGGATTGATACAGGCCAATTTTGCTGTCGTCCTGACCACAGACTCACCCTTAACCCTGGATCCAGACTGAGTCCTGACCCTGATCACAAAATAAGCCCTAACCAAGGACACTGACTGACCCTTGACCTCAACCTAGCCTACACACACACACACACACACACACTCTGAACCCAAACCTCCACCCACCATCTTGAAAACTCTGTTCGCCCAAACATCTAGCTGAAGGATTATGGACAGCTTGGTGCAGCTTGCCCCCACTGCTGCAGATGGCACTCGGAACCAGAGCAAGCAAAGTATAGCCAAATTAGGCATCCTGTATCCTGACCCATAGTAAGTGGTCCCTGCCTCTGGATGTTGGGAACCAATAACTAATTCCTCATGAATTCCATAGCAAATATAAAATCTATAAGATTTGTTCATTCATGGGGGGTGGGGTATCTCCCATGGTGGGAGAGTATATGCCTGGTGGGACTCTTGGTGGGAGGAAGTCATCATGAATATTCAAGGGGGGGACAGCCAGGTGACACAGTGGATAGAGCACTGGCCCTGGATTCAGGAGAACCTGAGTTCAAATCCAGCCTCAGACACATAATACTCACTAGCTGTGCGACCCTGGGCAAGTCACTTAACCCCATTGCCTAGCCAAAAAAAAAAATATATATATATACATATATATATATATATATATGTATATATATTCAAGGGGCAAAAACCTTTGAGAATGGGCGGGGACTCTAGAAACCACCGTTTAGAGCTCAACTCAAATGCCACCTTTTTCACGAAGGTTTCCCTGATTTCCACCACCACCTTAGGACACAATGACCTCTTCTCCCTCAGACCACACAGAACATTTTGTTTGTTCCTCTCTAATGCATTAATCATGTGATATCAATTATCACATTAATCATGTGATATCAATTATTAGGGTGTGTCTTAGCACCCTACCAGTTGTGAGCTCCATTAAGGATGCCATGTTTTCTCTAAACTTTGTACCTGAAGATCCTTAATATATGTTTATTGGATTGAATTAAAACAAGGCCCAAGTCTCAGAGAGCACCACCCCCTCCCATCTAAATGCCCCTTCTCTGAGGGGAAGACAGGCCAGTCTATTGGGAATCTCTAATCCCCATCACTGAGTGGGTCTAAAGGGAGCTTCCTCTGACTTTGGGCTCTGGGTCTGCTCTCTGGATTTAACTGACTGACCAACACGGAATTGATCCATACCAAAAGTCTCTGAACTCCTGCCATAACTGCCTCCTCTTTTCATTAGACAATCAATAACCCTCATTTCTTTTTTATTTTTCCTACCACAATGCCCAGAGCCACTCCCATGTGAGGAGGCTATGTCCAGGAGGTCCCACTGTTCTCTTAAGGTAAAAGAGGCAAAGGCTTGGAGCTTTTGTCCCAAGCCAGTGTCCCTAGCTCCAGTTCTCAGCTCTTCCCTTGGACTCAATGCTGTATGATACTAGCCACATCATTGTACTATCCTGTGCCTCAGTCTCCCCATTTGTACAAAGAGGATGAACTCTGGCTTTCATTCCCACGCCAAATACTTCAGCAGGAAATTTTTTGATGAAGAGGAGTGAGCATCGGTGTTTCTAAGAAGCAAGGAGAGGACCAGGCTAGAAAACCACAGAAGAGGTTGTACTAAACCTGGTCTAGGAGGCCAGGAGGCATAGATGTGGAGGAAAGGTTGTACTGGAGACTGGAGGTAGACCAGTGTAACTAGGATAAAGGGTGAGTGATGAGAAATCATATGTAGTATGTCTATTTGGAGCCAGATGGTAAAACTCTTTAATTGCTAAACGGAGGTATTTGTAGTCTCTCCTGAAAGTAGCAGAGAGCCTCTGCAGCTTCCTGAGCAGGGGGTAAGCCCTGTCCTTTAGAAATATCAGTTTGGAGGCAGGTAGGTGGCGCAGTGGATAGAGCACCGGTCCTGGATTCAGGAGGACCTGAGTTCAAATTCAGCCTCAGACACATAACACTTACTAGCTGTGTGACCCTGGGCAAGTCACTTAACCCCATTGCCTAACCAAATTAAAAAATAAATAAATAGAAATATCACTTTGGCAGCCTTGGAGAGGGGAGCTACTGGAGACAAAGAGGCCACCTTGGAAGCTGTTGTAATAGAGCTGGCAAAGGGGGATGAGAGCCTGAACTAGGATCAGAACCACAGGAGGGGCAAGAAGGGGACGGATGAGAGAGCTGGTACCGGATGCTAGACTCAATAAGACGTGGCAATTAATCGGATATGTTCCAGGGGAGGGAGTGGATTTTAAGGGAGAGCAAAGAGTAAGCATAAATGAGTGCCCTGCATATTCTGAATCACCGTCAAATGTGAGCTCCGATCATAAGGAGTGAGCCAGCAACCCTGGGTTTGTCAGAAGGGACCCAAGCATCCTGAGCCATGAACTAGAGGAAGATGAGTAATAAGAAAAAGCAAGGATTTAGTTAGTAGGTGCAGATCAGGACTAAGGGGAAGACTTATCTCTGCCCACCTTCCTAGAACTCCCCTATCCCCTCAGCTCCAGCTACCTCTGTGTGCCTCAGTTTCCCCCATCTGTCTCTAAGACCTTTTCCTGGTGCTGAATGCCCCCCCACCTACATTCGTTGGTTTGGGGAACTGCCAGAACATATTCTACCAATGGAGACCAGCACCTTTTCTGAAGTTCTGGAGAGCAATCTTGGGAACTAAGAGGTAAAATGACTTATACAGAGCCACAGAGCCATTATTTCTCAGAAGTGGTCCTTGAACTCAGGTCTTCCTGACTCCCAGACCAAATTTTCATGCGTCGTGCTGTGTTGCCCCCTCCCCCAACCTCCTTATCCAAATTCCTTATCTTTGTTCTTGTCCTTCTGCTTGTAATTCCCTCCCTGTCATCATCTCTCCCTCTATCTCTATAAATTTTACCCATCTTTCAAGGTCCAAATAAAATCCTACCTCTTCCAGGAAGATCCCCCTACCTACTCAGACCACTAAGGATCTTCTCTAAGCTCCTTCAGTTCTTATTGCCTGTAACGACACATTTGGCAATTAATCACAAACCCATAAGGCCTCAGGGCATCTCCCCTGTGGACTTGAACTGCTATTTTAATCCTTTATTATTATTTAACCTTTCATATATTCAGATCCCGTCTCCCCAGCCAGGCTGTGGGCCCCTGGGGACCAGTCCTTGGCTCAGGGCTCTACCCACATAGGGGATCAGTCAATGTTTGTGGAATTGATTTGAGCACAGCTGGGAAAGTGACTCATAGACTTGAAGAGTGTCAGAGCTAGTAGAGACTTTAAATACCATCAAATCCAATACTCTTATTTTATATGTGAAGAAAATGAGACCCAGGGATATTGACTTGTCCAACATCACATTCTAAGGAGCAAGTTAGGGCTGGCCCCAAGCAGGTGTGTGCTAATAAACATTTAGTAACTAGCCTTCTGAAAAAAAAAATCCTAAGTGCAACACACTTTCATGTTTAATCTGTTTCCTTAACATTGTTGACATCACTCCATCACAAATCTAGACAATCAACAAAACAATAAATCAAACCCCAATTTGTGGCATTTGACATTTCCAAAATGTAAATGCTCACCCTGAAAAACTTGTCAGCTCTTTCAAGCCTGTTCAAGCTGGTTCCAGCACACCTCTGAACTCTAGTCTTCTGACTTCAATCCAGTCTTCTTGCCACACCACACTGGACGTCATGGCATCAGAGATAGCTGAAAGGTACCTCCTCAAACCCAACCCCCTCATTTTATAGTTGGGGAAACTGAGTGTCATAGCAGTTATGGACACATAGTGAATAAGTACATACTTGGTTTCTCTCTTCACTTCCAGCTCAATGATCTTTGCCCTGCAAAGGAAAGATTCTGTCTGAGTGTGGAGGCCAAGGATGGAACAGCCTTTTGGGGTGTGTAGGAGCACCCAGAAAAGCATTCATGAGTGGTGTTGCTACCCCCAATGACTTAGTCACGGGGTGGGAGGGGGTAGGAGATATGGGGGACAGGACACTAATGGCAAGGCAGGGAAGGCAAAATGAAATGTAGACAGTGAACCAGATTTCTTGGGTTTGTTTTTCATTTTTTACATACAATAAAGGTTGGAGGGGCTCAGAGGAGGGTAGGTCCCTCCCTACAGGTCTGAGTATTTGGAGGGAAAGGGGGCATCCAGGAAGGACCAGAGAAAGACTGGGACCAGATGAGTCTTCACTCTGTGACCATGCTGTCTACCTGTAATTTGCTGACCTGGACTACAAGATTGCTCAAACAGAAGGACAATGGCTTCTTACCCTCTATGACAGCTGCATGTGATGTTATATAGAGGAGGAGGAACAGATGAGAATTCAGGGTCAAGGCTGTGTTCCCCAGTCAACCACTCAACATTTAGTTAGCTTTAGTCTCAATGAGGCCCTGTGCTATGGACTAAAGGTAGAAAGAAAAATATAAAGATGGATATGACATAAACTCTACTCTCAATTAATGTATCACCTTTTTTGCTGGGGGTTGCAAGTAGATAAAAACATAAAAGAAGAAATTGTGATGCAAAGGAGAATTTAAGTGGAAAGGAAAAACCCAGAGCAAAGCGTTGTAAGAAATTTTTGGAGAGCTCAGTGGATTTGGGATGGAGGGGGGAGACATGACACCTGGAGTGGGTGGAACCTTGAAGGAGGGGTTGGAACTCTACAGCAGAGATGGAGATGGGGAATGGAACTCCATTGGAAAATGTCAGGAGTAGCCTTGGAACTCTTGTTCCAAGAGTACATGTAGTCCTAAACTTCTGGAGGGTAGGGGAGTTCCAGGCTTAAGGCCTTAAGGAACAAGGGGACCACTGGGGGAGGTTGAAAGAGCTGTGCATCATAGCCAGCCTGAAGTATGGCCCAAAATCCCATGGAGATTATTCTAGCCAGCTTTGTCACAGAGTCAGGCAGCCCCTTCTTGCCTGGGCACTCACACCTGTGTAAATTCCCCATAAAGAACCTTGGGAGACAGGTAAAGGAGAAGGAGGAGTGAGGGTCCAGGAAGGGAAAAAAAGAAGGGAGTGGGGCAGAATACAGCCAGTACAATCTTCCAGAAAGAGGAATATCACAGAATTCCATGGATGGCACAGTGGATAGAGCCCTGGACCTAGAATCAGAAAGGTCTAACTCAGATACTGAATAGCTGTATGACCCTGGGCAAGTCACTTAACCTCTGTCTACCTCATTTCCTCATCAGTAAAATGGGGATAATAATAGCACCTACCTTCCACGGTTTTTGTGAGGATAAAATGAGCCCATATTTGTAAAGCAGATGCTAACTATTATCATTGTTATTACTGGGGCATGTCATTCAACAGGGGAAGATCTTGTGGAGAGCATTGTGGATAGGGTTGGTGCCTCTCTGACCATTGCCTTTGTCCTTTCACTCTCAGAGATTGGCCGATGCTGCAGAGAGATTCCAGAAGGCCCATCGTTGGCAAGACAACATCAAGGTAAGCAAGAGCTTTGTTGCCCCCTATCCCAACTTCTCTGGTCCCCAAACATTTTCAAAGAAATCTGGTTTCATTTTTTTCCAAGCCCATGAAATAACACTAAGGAATACAAACAATAACTAAGGAATAACAAAGCGCTGGCAAGCTATGGAAATCAACATGAATGAATTTCTAGGGAGCACATGTTTTGTCTGTGTGCAGATGAGTGCTATAAAGAGGTCTAAGGCAGTTAATTGGCACCCCTATGGTGTTGTGGCCACTGCTGATTCCTGGAGCAACCCAGAGCCAAGACAAGGGATGCATATGCCCTCGGCAAGGTTTGGTTTACAAACTGCCAAACACACACACGCACACACACACACACACACACACACACACACACACACACATACATACACACACACGCATACAAAATGTGTTACTTACTGTCCACAGGAGGCTTTGTGCCTTTATGTTTGTTAACACTTGATTTATCACAAAATCAATCCCTACAATCCAGACTGGAGTTTTTCTACCATTTATTTATTAATTAAATGTATTCAAACACTCAGATGGGTCTATGATCTCATCCACTCGAGTACTCCCTCCAACGATGCAGGTCCAAGGCCTCCCAAGACCACCTGCCCATCCCACAGGACCCTTGTCTGCATCTTCCCCTATTTGGCACTTGGGGGCCATCCCACATGCTGAGGGGGTGGCAGAGGGCTGGAGCCTCCCTTGAGCTCATTCTAAAAAGTCATATTAAATAGCATCACTCATTAGGCTCGCAGCCCTCTGACCCTGGCCTCTTTTACCCTCAGCAGCTAAGCCTTGCCTGAGCTGCAGGGTTGCCTCGGCAGTAAGTCCTTTCTATACATGTAGTAGGAGGGCTGGACAAACGAGTCCATCCCAGACATTGCCCAGTCCCCCTATGTTCTACATTAGAGGGTCCGTGAGAAACTGCTAAATATGTGACAAGAAGGTATCTACCTGTGTTGAAGTCTACAAGCCCTGTGTATCAGGACTGCTGTGTTATCCAAAGATGTCCAGAGCCAGAGCTGTGGGATCCGCTCCATAGAGTGCCCCACGTGGCGGGGTTTTAAGTTGTTGTTGTTGTTTTGTTCAATCTTTTCTGTAGCATCCGATTCTTTGTGATCCCTCTTGGGGTTTTCTTGGCAAAGATACTGGAGTGGCTTGCCATTTCCTTCTCCAGCTCATTTTACAGATGAAGAAACTGAGGCGAACGGGGTTAAGTGATTTGCCCAGGGTCACACAGCTAGTAAATGTCTGAGGCTGGATTTGAACTCAGATCTTCCTGACTCCAGGCCCAGTGCTCTATCTGCACCACCTATAATACATCTTTCATTATATCACACACTCCCTATTCCATATTGGATTACCAATTTGCCATCAATCCTTATGAAACAAACAGTAAGGTGATAATTCAGATTATATAATTCAGATTACAAAAAGATTCTTCACTTTACATCTGTTTAAAAAAAATGGTGAGGAGGGGTTAGATCCTGGTACAGGGGGAAAGGTCTCAAGTTCAGAGTTGGATATATCACTTAGCATCATAGTTCCAGAGCTGGAAGAGAACTCAGAGGTCATCTAACCCCAACCCCTTCATTTTACAGCTGAGGAAACTGAGACCATGGAAGGTGAGTGACAATGTCAAAGGCAGGATTAGAATTCAGATCTTCTGGCCCTAGAACCAGTGCTCTTTCCACCGTCCCACTAGAAATTCTCTGGGAAATTCCCAGAATTGTCTGAGATCTTTTTCCATTGGGTTTGAACCACAGGTAGGTTAGTTCTATGCCTTTATGTTACGGGGAGCAGGTATCCGGGGACAAAGACTTGTCCTGCCTCATCCATTTTCTATGTAGGAATGCCTCCCAGGTGCCATAACAGCCCAGCTACCTACCCCATCCCCCCTGCCCACACGTCCTCTCCCTCAGGTTGGAGTCTGCCCTTTTGGGGGAGGAGAGAGACTGGCAGTGAGGCAGCTATTAGAACAATTGCATTTGACTTTGTAATCAGGGCCTCTGTGAAGCTCTGCAGGGAGTCCCATGGTTCTGCCTAGGAAATGGTCTCCAATTATAACAAGAACACAAAAGGGAGACAAAAAACTGTTTTTCTTTCAGGGTTCAAGGAGGCCCTGTCTCTGGGCCCTGCTGAGGATGCGGCAGTTTGCTCTCTTCATTGGTAGCGTAGTAGCCAAAAAAGCCTCCTAGAACGGTCCGGGTCGTTTCCAAGTTAGCAGAGCTGAATTCCAAAGGTTCGTATGTAAACCAGTCGTTGGGAAATCAGAGACCATCTTCCCAGCGGAAGCAATAGTGGTCATGTTCCCAGGCTAGACAGCATCCCTGGTTCATCCACAGTCACTCCATTAAGGCTCTGTATTAATAAGTCCAGCTTCTGTTATTGGGCCTGCGCAAAAGAAGGGGTGGATAGGAAGAAGAGATAGGGATTAAGCCATGGGGCCAAGGAGGAAAACCAAAGGTTCATAGGAACCTGAAATAATTCACAATAAGGTCTCATGGTCCCTCAACTCTCCTAGAAGTTTGAATCTTAAAAGATCTTTTAATCCAAATGAATCTCTCACTGGAGAATAGTGGTACTCTTTCTCCTCTTCCTCAAATGATATTGTATTTACTTAATCTGTCAGCCAATCAATCAATATTTATTAAGTGCCTACTATGTGTCAGGCACTGTGCTGTGTTCGATTTCATACGAATATGAAATCTGTTTAAATGTTGTACCACACCAGGAATGTAAGCTTCTGGAGGCCAGGCGCTGCTTTTCAGTGTCCTCACATCCCCAGCCCCCAGCACAATGCCTTCTGCCATTGTACATGTTTAATAAATACTTATTGAATAGAATTGAATTTCAGGCAGTGGGTCAAATGGGGAAGTGATGAATTTTGCAATGTGTAGAAGACAGGACAGGAGAGCCTGGAAATCACCCTAAGACTAATACTTTTTGTTTGACTGGTTCTCCCCTTACTCCCAAACCTAAAGATTCACTAAAAATTCTTAAAAGAAAAGATTACTGGGGCAGCTAGTGGCACAGTGAATCAGCCCTGGAGTCAAGAGGACCTGAGTTCAAATCCGGCCTCAGACACACAACACTCATTAGCTGTGTGACTCTGGGCAAGTCACTTAACCCCAATTGAGTCACAAAAAAAAAAAAAGATTATTTGCAAAAGCTGAAGCTTTGGGGATTGGGGAGGAAGGAATGTAATGGGAGAGAGTAGAAGGGGGCCATTTGTAAAGTGTTAAGTGAGGAGCTGCCTGTGTTGGATTCCTAACTGAGGCGCTTAGGAGTAGCCTGGTCTCCCAGCTGAGATTCCTTCCCAGGCCCCATTTTTCTGTCCCCTCGGGTTTCACCCTTAATGATATAGTAAAAAGATCCTTGGATTTGAAGTTGGAAAATCTGATTCAAGTTCCAACCCTCCCTCTTACTCCATGTGTGACCTTGGGTAGTTACTTCCTCTTCCAAGATCTCAGTTTCCTCCTTTGTAAAGTCAGGAGGTTGAGATAGACAGATGCTTGCTAAAATCCCTTCCAACTCCAGACCTTGTGACTATTATAAATGCCAGCTTCTTCTAAGTATCCCAGCAATCAATAGTTCCTGCCAACTCTTAACTCTTAAAAATCCACAACCCTGGGCTCCCAGGGTATCTCCTGCAGGCTAGGGGAAATGTGGGCATTTAAAAGACCGTGGGGGCAACTGGTCCTTATACAAACAGAGAGGCTCAAGAAGAGGAGCTGGGACACTTGACAAATTAATTCAGCCTCTATTAAAGGGCATTGGGAGGGAAGAGCTAGAAAAGATATCGTTTAGATATGCCACCATCTCTGCCTTGAGAGAGCTCACAGTTTAGTAGGGGGTTAAGACACCAACCTTTTTTGTATCATTGTCTTTTTTGACAATTTGGTGAAACCAAATTGGGGGAAGCGAAGGGAATAAGCATTTATTTAGAACCTACTAGGTGCCAGGCACTGACATTGCCCTCCCCCACTGGTGTTACACTAAGGGTGGGACTTTAGAGGGGGAGGTCATGTCCTCAAACCATGACACCAACTGGCTGACTTTATCCTGGAGCCTAAAATAGTCCTAAATTATATCAAGTGAAGCAGCATGTTCAAAATAAGGGTTGGGTGGAGTGGGGGAGAGGGGGCAGGTAGGAGGTGGGAAGTAATAGTTCTCTGATCCTATGCCTTGACCATAACACAGGGATGTGAATGCAAGAGAGAGAAATTTTCTCTTTATTTGGAGGTAATAGGGAGCCACTGAAGGTTTTTGAGCAGAAGAATGACAGGACCAGAAATGTACGTAAGAAGGATTATTCTCTCAGTTATTTGAAGGCCTGATTGGAGGGGAAACAGAGAGTGAATGAAGACAGAGAGATATGTAAGGAAACTTTTACAATAGTCCAGGTGGGCAGTAATGATAACCTAGACTAAACTGTTGGCAATGGGAATGAAGAGACAGACTATAGAGTTCCATTAGGCCCTTAGGAGAGGACCCAGTCTATGGATTTATTCATAAACACTGGGCTGGGAGGCAGGCTGAAGGAGGCTGGACACGGGTCCTCATATAGTACAGTCAGGTGCTAAAGAACAGCTTCTTGTGCACATAAGGAGGCTGTTCATATGAGAGGCTCCCAGAGGCTGAAGGAATCTTTCTGTGCTTTGGCTTTGCTCCCCTGACAGAGAATCAATTGTAAAGTGAAACAGATGTGAGCACATCTCACTGATGACCACGGAGCATGTGGTGGGGAATTGGAGGGACTTGTGTGTGTGTGTGTGTGTGTGTGTGTGTGTGTGTGTGTGTGTGTGTGTGCGCGCGTACTGGAAGCCCTTTTACTGAGGCAGCAGGAATTAGCAAGGGCCTCAGACCTGGAGAGGAGGGCAGGTGGAGAGGAGAAAGAAAGAGACAGAAACAGAGATAGTCACAGAGACAATCCCTGCACATTTAAAATAAGAGAGAAAGAGAGAAACAAATACAGACACAGAAAGTGTACAGAGAGAACTAGGAGGGAAAGACTGAGAACCATAGATTGGAGAGGGGGATCAGGGGAGAGGACAAGCAGCTTAGCATAATAGAAAGAACTGGATTGGGAATTACAGCACCTGGGTTCAAATCCTGGATCCACTAGTTAGTAGATATGGGGTGTTGGGCAAGTCACTGTACCTAAGTGTCCATTTCCTCCTCTCAAAAATGATGAACTCCAAGAAACCCCTTGAGCTCCAAATCCCATGACCAATTAGTTACCTTAATGCTGTGTGTGAGTGTGTGTGTGTGTGATGGCTTTCAAGTGTTCTTGAAAGAGAGAGAAACAGGAGAGAAAAGAGACCATGAGAGAAAGACAGATAGAGACAAACAGAAGGAAAGACAGACAAACCAGCAGAAAGACCTAGAGAGGGAGAAGAAGATAGACACAGGCGGAGCGGGGATGGGGGAAGAATGACAGAAGCATGGAGAGACATGAGGCAGAAGAAAGCCCAGAGATATAACCAGAGAACAGGGAGGGAAGCCTCAGGAAAAGCCACTCTGCTACCCGACCCTCTGCCCAAAGAGGCCCTTTAGCCTGACCAGTAGGGCTCTGCTTTTGCCATTCATGGAAAGCATCCTGTGTCACCTCCTCCAAACCAGAGCCTCGTCTTGGGTTTTCAGAGTCTGACTCCAGCTCAGGGCCTTCTCTCTGTTTCCAGGATGGTGGACATGAATCCTCTAAGAAGCCCGGCCCGTACAGCCCTTGGCATTTTCTAGGGCCTTTCTGCGCTGTTGCTTCCCTCCTGAGCTTTGCCAGCAGGACAAGCCTCCCCCTCAACTCTGCCCTCCTCCTCCTCTGAGCCCCTTACCCCACCTCACTCTTTCTCAGGGCCCTGAGGGGAGAGCAAACATCACATAGTCAGAACAATCCTATAGTCATCATCTGAGTTATCCCCAGAGGTAGAGAGAGAGAGAGAGGAAGCTTTGGGAGTCACCAAGTCTAACTCCTTTATTTTACTGATGAGGAAACTGAGACCCAGTGAAAGACTCAAGAACCTACAAATAATGAATAGAACAGCAGACCAGGATTCCCATTGCCAACCACCCCAAACCAAGCTTGTTTCAAGCCCTCTGGAGCCCTGCCAGGGACCTGGATCACATTCCCAAATAACAATGTCTCACTGAGGGAATGGACCCCCAAGCGGGAAGGGGCCACCTCCCAGAGCCTTCCCCAACACCCACCTGGGATTTTCTTATTCTTCTCTCTTCCTATTGGACCTTTGCCTGCTGGTCCCTAAAGGTGTAGGTTTGGTATCTCTCCTCCAATGCCTCCAAACCACACCTGACCCAGTCTGAATGCCTGGGTTTTTCCCAAATCACTGGTCACTCAAAGAAAAAGATTTTTTTCAAAAATTTTATGTTTTGCCAACAGTGATGGGAATATATAATATAAATGGGAAGGAAGGGAGGGGAAAAGGAAGAAAAAAGGAAGAAGAAAAAGAAGAAAGAAAAAGGAAGGAAGGAAGGAAGAAAGAAAGGAAAGAAGGAAAGAAAGAAGGAGCAAAGGAAGGAAGGAAAGAAGGAAGGAAAAACTGAATGTAGTATATTATAACGTCCAAGCTTATTCCCAGAGAAGAACAGTATGATGCAGGAGAAAGAGCACTCTGACTGTAGAGTCAAAGACTCTAGGTTCAAATCCTACCTGTAAAGCTTACTGCCTGTGTAGAGTTGAACAAATCACTTAGCCTCACTGGAGCTCAGTTTCCTCATCTGTTAAATGATGGAGTTGAATTATGTGGTCCCTAAAGTCCCTTCCACCTCTGGACCTTTGATCCTTACTACAGATGACCTGATATGCCTTCCTCCCTTCTTTGCAGAGGTGGGGGACTATGGATGTAGAACGCTACATATACTGTCAGACTCGTTGATATGTTGATTATGTTTGTTAGAATGCTTTCTCACCTCTACTCCCCTTTATTTTTCTATTCCAAGTCCAAGGTACCCCTCACTGGGTGGAGGCAAGGGAAGGGAAACGTTTAGAAACAAGGGTGATGTAGAAACAAAAGCTATCAATAAAATTCATTTTAAAAATAGGTTCTGCTTGTATTCAAAGGAAAGAAAGCAAAATGAAACAAATGGGATTCTCATAAGATGTTAGAATTACGCATGAAAGGGACCTTGAAACATGAAATGTCAAAGCTGGGAGGGACTTTACAACATAGAAGGTCAGAGACAGGAAAGACTTTAGAACAAAGAACACAGAACATCAAAGCTGGGGGGCCCTTATGACACAGGATGCCTGCAGGATCCTGTCCTCAACGTCCCAGCAGCAGGGACTCATGGGGAAGGAGATAGTATTAATGAAGACAGCATCCTTCCCCTCCAGATCAAGTGGGGCCAATAAGGGAATGCTTCCTGCAAGACCTGAGATTGGAGCTTGAGTTTGGCATCTCACATTTAACATGTCCCAGCAGAACTCGTCTTTCCCCCAAAACACACTTCCCTTCCAAATTTCCCTATTTCTTTCAAGGACCTCACCATCCTTCCAGGTACGCAGGTTGACAACCTCAAAATTATTCTGGATTCCTCACCCTCCACTCCACACATCAAATCTGTTGCCAAATCTGCGCCTCCGCAGTATTTTCTTCATCTGTCCCCTTCTCTTTGCTCACATGACTACCACCCTAGTTCAAACCCTGATCACCTCCCACCTGAATAGCCCCTTCCAAATTGGTCTCCCTGCCTCAAGTTTCTCTCCTCTTTAATTCTTCCTCCACCCAGATGTCAGTGATTTTCCTGAAATACAATCTGTCCATGTCACTCCCCTACTCAATTAACTTCAGTGGCTCCCTATTGCCTTAGCATCAAACGTAATAATTCCTGTTTAGTTTTTAAAGCCTTTCACGCTCTGGCCTCAACCTACCCTCTTCAACCTTTATTATTGTAGTACTCCCTTTCCCATGCTGTGCAGTCAACCTGGGTTTCTTGATGTTCTTCACAGTTGGAAAAATTTGCTGATTGATTGGCTGAACTATTTTAGAGAGGGCAGAAAACATAGATTCATTCATTTATTCCTCACAAATCTCCTGGGAACCATCTGTTTGGGGAGCCAAAGCTCACACACACACACACACACACACACACAATAGCAGGGCAAGCATGAGAAATGTGATTTATTCAGGGCTGCGGGAGGTCAGAGGAGGAAGAAATCCCCGAGGGCTGGAAAAAAGTCACAAAAGACTCCTCAAAGGAGGTGGCATTTTAGCTGCACTGTGAATGATGGGTAAGATTTAGAGAAGCAAAGAAGAGCCCTCCAGGGAGGGAGATGAAGGTGAACAAAAGTCTGAAGGGGGTGTGGGACGCATAGATGTCCCCAGGGACAGAGGGATCCTAGCCCCTAGTTGTGGGGACCACTTTCAGGGAGGTAGAGACTGAATGCCAGACTCCGTGCCAGAGTCATCATCACGTTTCCCTGGAGATGCAGGGAGCAAGTGTGAGCAGGATTGACTGTGGCAGGCTTGGTAGAGGGCAAAGGGGCATGGCCAGGGCTCCAGATTTCAGCCACAACCATCTGCTGATCTCCCGACTGGCTTGGCCAGAGGTCTCTGGCTGCCTGCTGGCCCAGACTCCCAGCCTGTGTGGCTGTCCCGCTCCCCTTCTTCCAGGAGAGGCCTTTGACTTGCTCACAGCCTCCTTTCTCTCTGCCCAGGCTTTGCTTAGTGCCACCAAAGCTCGGGGGCCAAGGGCCAGCTCTGCTTCCAGACCAACTGCGTCAGCTGCCCAAGCTTTACACAACACATTAGCACAAATAGTGGGACCATTAACCATCGGAGCCAGACTAGGGAGCTGCAGATGGGCTGCTGGGAAGGCTTAGGGGGAGGGGGAGGGAATAGAGCACAGGTGGGTAGCAGGGGGCCAGGTCAAGGCTGCCTCCAGCCAGCCCCGGTGCATCTATTACTTCCAGAGTGGCAAGAGCTGGAATGCCAAGGGTTCTGTCCCAGCCACCCAGAAACACATTCCTCTCCACCCCCCACCTTAACACTGTGACCTTAGCTGCATCTTTCAAGAATTGGGGCTTAAAGAGCCAAGCTTCTCAGAGCTAGAAGAGGCCTCCAGTCCATCTCACACAATTGGCACCCGAATAGAAATCTAGACCGCAGGATGCCCCACAAGCTCCCTTCTAGCTTCCACTCAAAGACCTCCAGCTCACTACCTCTCAAAGCATCCCATTCATGCTCTTATGGACAGCTCTAGTGGCTGGGATGTTTCTCTTAAGGCTTCTTGGTCCCTAGCTAAGATCAAGGGTTAATGTCTGTTCTTAAACTGAGTCAGATTCTGCTCCCTGGCCCCTGCTCCTGGTCCTGCCCCTGCCCCAAGAGTGAGCAGAACAAAGCTAATCCCTTTTCCACATGACAGCTCTTCGGATACAGAAAGGCCTTGGTCATATTTCCCTGAAGTTGTCTCTTATCCAGACTTAACATCTCCTGCCCCTTCAGTCTATCCTCACATGCTGAAGCCTCCAATCCTCTCAGCAGCCTGACTGCTGCTGTCCTTCCAGCAAGCTCCAGTTTGTCCATGTTCTCCCTAAAATGTGGGAGCCAGAATTAAACACAATAAATCACAGGACCCCATAACTACCACCTCTCATTCTGAACCCTAAGCCTGTCTTACTGCAGCCTTCCCTCTCCTCTTACCATTAGTGAAGAGCCAGCGGGGACACATCATCTCTGGAGGGCTCCTGTGTTACCTAGGATTGAAAAAACATCGTTTTGGAGGCTCTGCATCCGTGAAATAAATTGTTACTTAAGAAGATTCAGAATCTGGCCCTTAGAGTTGAGATCTGGGACAGGAAAGTTTCAAACTGCAGAGGGGTCAACAGGAACAATTCCTTATTGGGGGTGGGAACAGGGAAACAGCATGACAGGCCCAGGTACAAGGAGACAGTGGTCAGCACCAAAGACCCTACTTCTCAACTTTAGAAACACAATGGCTACATGGAAGATTCTTGTTCCTAATCTGCTACTTAGTGCTGTGTGATCTTTGGCAAGTTCTTTCTCTCTCTCTGGACCTGTTTCCTCATCTGTAAAATGGGAGGAGGGTGTGACCTCTTAGGTACCTTCTAGCTCTAAATCCTATAAGTACCTTCCCCACCCTTGTCCTCAGGTTCCCCATCAGTAAAATGAAGGGGTTGGACTGATCGATTTCTGATATCTCTTTGAGTTCTGATCATCTACAATTTGCCCAACGTTACAAAGTAAGTTAATGGTAGAGTCAGAATTAGAACCCAGTTCTTCTGCCTTCCAATCCAAACCTTTTTTTTCCCTACACAGTCCCTTGACCTAATCTCTATGCAGAGGAGATAGAGGGGGCTTGATGGCTGCAGCCTTGTACTAACCTACCAGGCTCTGCTGAACATTGGCAGGACAGCTGGATTCTCGAGTAAATGCAATAATCCTCGTTAGTGGGACCTGGCCCTCAAACCAGCACTTCCCACAGGTGGGTGACAGGTGCAGAATGTACCAATAACAATTTAGGGCAGAGGATGATGGCGGCCTTGCTGGCTGCCTCCTCCCGCTGCCAGCCCCTGGCCACTCAAGGACCATTCGGCTTCGACCAGCAATTTCAGAAACAGAATCAGTGTGCCTGGGTAGAGCAGTCTAAGAGAGGACCTATGAGTTACCATAGTCATGGGAAGTGGGAGAGATTCCAAAGAGAGCCCTGCCCCCCATCAATCCTTCCCCAACCCACACACTGGAAACTGAATTCAGAATTCTACATTGGTCACTGAAGGAGAAACAGCCTTCCAAGCGGTCTGTCCCTCCTCCTTCCTTACGTTCCAACCTCATCTCTAGGTCAAGACAAGATGGAGGACTCAATTCTTGGAGATACTCTTCCATCGCATCTCATCAAATGGCAATCAACAAGCATTTAACGTATCTGTCCACCAGGAAAGAGCTTCCTTACTTCCACCTCCATTTTGTAGATGAGAAAAACTAAGGTTTCACCTAACCTCCTTAGTAAGCAGGGAATGGAGATAATTCCTGGTACATAGTAGGCACTTAATAAATGTTGATTAAGCTACTCAACAACCCTATGTGATAGATAATATAGATACTATTATTCCCATTTCACAGATGACAAAACTGAGAGGCTAGACAGAAAAGACAAAAGTGAATCAATTCCTGTCCTCAAGGAGCTTACAATCTAGCTAGGGGACAGAACATGTTCAGAAACATATTCAAAATAAATACGAGGTAATTTTATGGGAAAGGCCCTAACAGCTGGGAGATCAGGAGGGCCCACATGTAGAAGGCAGCATTTGAGCCAATCCTTAAAAGAAAGCTGAACTACCTAAGAAACAGAAGCAAAAAGGGAGAACATTCCAGGCATGGGGGACAGACAGTGCAAAGAGAAAGATGTGTCAATACAGATCCTGCCCACTTTCCACTCCTTTTTTGCAGATGAGGGAAACCAAGGCAAGGAAAAGCTTCACCTCTTCAGTGATCAGTGAATAGAAGCAAGGCTGAGCACAGGGGGCCTAGGGCCATGATCTCTCTAAGGCCGTGACTGATACTTCAGAGCTTCTGTTCAGAGATAGTTCTGAGGTTCTCATTAGACCTATTAGGAATCTTTATCACTGTTAATAGCCTCCCAGAATAAATGGGGCTAGAGGGGTGCCTATAATATACTTTAAAAAGGCCTGGCTGTCCCAACCCCAGTTTCCACCTGGAGCTTTTCCCTCTGCAGTCTGACTGTCGTCCAACAAGGGATAAGCCCCCCTCCCCCATCCTTCCCCCTACATGGCCATCCACTAATTTGCAATCTTGGTTTATCAGCTCTAGGCTAAAATATTAATTTCGAAATGAAGAAAGCGAAAGAACTATTCCTTTCAAGTCTCATCTGCAGGAAAGGATGGTTGAGACTGGCAAGCAGAGAGTGAGGTTTCCATTAAATCCCTGTGCACATCTTCCTGCATCTCTTCCCCTTCCCCCAAGGACACACCTGGGGTGGAGACCCAAGGAGCTGACTGGAGAAAGAGCCTCTGGCAAAGGGAACCTGGAGTTACCCTGGGGGCCCTTTCCTGGAAAGGGAACATCCAAGGGCCTGGATACTGGGCCTGACCTTCCAGGAATGGAGACTGATTGGTTCTGGGTGAATGACCCATTCTGGTACCATCCTACCCTGTCCAAAAAAGAGAGAGAGAGAGAGAGAACTGAGTTCCTATTAGGAAGATGAACTTCTGGAAGCAAATATTTTAATTCCATTTTATAAATTTTATATATTTTTACATTTTTATAAATTTTGTAAAAATTTTGTAAATTTTAAACAGAAGTGTGGTGTGGTGGGAAGATCACTCTATCTGGTGTCAGAAGAGCTAGGTTTGAATCCAAGGTGTGCAATTTATAAGCCATGTGATCTTAACCAAGTCCCTTACCCTCTCTCGGAGTCTTAGTGCAATGAGAGGGTTGGCCCGAATAACCAATCACTAAGGTCCCTTCCAACCCTAAATTCTCTCATTCATAATGGTGACATGCAGTGATACAGATAATTTTAAAACCACAAAAAAATTGTCAATAGTTTCAAGACAAATTACATATTCGGGTTTGTGTGTGTGTGTGTGTGTGTGTGTGTGTGTGTATTGTGTGTTCAGCAACAGATTATAGCTTTCTCATTTAACCTGGCTCAGACTCAGTAAAATATATTCACTCTAACTGACAACAGGAGAAATGGGGAAGACCCAGAAGGTACCCCCATCCCTGTTTCTGCCAGGGGTCATAGTGGATGGGTAAGCTGAGACAGAGAGAGAGACAGAGAGAGAGAGAGAGAGAGACAGAGAGAGAGGTAACCCCTAACCTCAGCACCTGGCAGCACTGCACAGAAGGCCTTTGAAATATTACTTTTTATAAGTCATTTTCTGGTTCATGAAATGTTTATTACTATTGCTTTTCTCAGAGGTCTTCTCCCCCAATTAACACACATACATGCATACATGTGCACATGCAATAGTCCACCCAAACTAAAAATTTTCATCCCTGAAACAGAAAACCTTCGGCTCCTTCTGCAATTCTGTGGTCTCTGGCCCTACCCTCGCTTGTCTCTTCTGTGTCCTCCAGGCCTCCTGCATACATGTGGGCATGCACAGATGTTTTTGTGTGTATTTGCATATGTGTTCATAAACTTCTATCCCTCTTGTGGTTTTTTCGCACATGTGTGTATTTTATTATTTATGTGCACATGTATTTATTTACGTGATGGTAGGGCAGGTCACAGGTATGTACTAGGAGAATAAGTTTCCATCTGCTGCATTGGTTTAGCAAAATTGCCATGAAGAGTAACAGATGAGCACCATGTGTGTGTCCATAGGGGGGCCAGACCAGCAGACTCTGCTGGCAGACGGCCCCATTTCACCCCCACGTTCCATCAATTCCATTAACAGGAGTTCATAATAGGAGTTCCATTTGCTAAACATTCAATTCCCCATTTCCATCTCTCTGTGTGTGTTTATCTATATGTCTGTCTCTCTGCCTTTATGATGCTGCTTTTTATGTATGTTCTCTTTACGTTTCTATCTCTTATGTGTCTCTGTCTCTGCGTCCATCTGGTCCTTGCTGTCTCTTGGTCTCACACTCTCTCTCTCTGTGTCTCTACCCCACCATCCCCCCTCTCTTTCCTTGATCTCAGCCTCTCCCTCAGTCCCTCAGGCAGCTTCTATGATCTCTCTCTCTCTCTAAAGTCCCTTCCCCCAGGGCTGAAGGGAGAGAAGGCAGGGTGCTGCTATAAAGAGAGAGACTGTCACTGTCTCATCTGGCTGCAGATATTGTATGGGAGCTTTGGCATTACTGACAGCCTGGCCCTACCCCAAGCAGGTAACTACTCAATACTTTTGTCATTCCTGGTGGAGGCAGGAGTTTCATATCAGAAAACGTGGAAGCCCAGTTCCTTCTTCAGCTCCCCATGGAAACACAGTCACCAGGATCTTGTCCCAAGAAGGACAAGACACACCTTCCCAGGATCAGAGAGATAGGTTGACCTTCAATAGGCAAAATCTTTCAAAGATATCCTTGAAAATCAAGTCTTCTGGAATGCCTACAGTTTAGGAGGAGGCCAGCGTAACTGATAATCAGTGGGAGTTATGACTGCCTACCCAAGTCTTATAGAAGGCTTGGCCCCACAGTCAAGGTAGAGAAATCAGGTGATTCAGCACTATGGCCAGCAGTCATCCTGAAGCTATTGTATTTGCTCGTCCTCTGGCTGCCATACCTGAGAGGGTGGGTTTTCAAAAAGAAGAGAACTAAGGAAGTATGCAGTTAATCTTAACTGGATTTATTTCCATGAATATATAAGAATTCATAGAATCTAAGCTCCTTGAGGGCAAGGACTTATTATTTTGTGTTTATAGCCTTACCTAAATTTAGCTGCTTTCACCCTAGACACTCAATGAATTTTGAGTGAATTAAATTTATTACTTCTGTGGCTAGCCCATTAACTGTGTGCAACTCACTACTGTTAAAGTGTTTGTACAGGGTTTAAGTATAATAAATATGCCCTTTGAAATCTTGTCCACTGAGCTGTGAGATCTGTCCTCTGAGATGAGCTCTGGTCTATAGCCCTGGTTCTAGACTGGGTGATGGGTTCTGGACTGGAATCACGACTCTAAAAAAAGCTCTGAGCCCTGGACCAGGCAGAGAATGGAGCTGTCAGGCTGAGGAATGGCAGAATTGGTGGTAACCAACCTGGAGGCTGCTCGGAGTCCATGCTTTTGTTTCTTTGCCCTTGTCCTTGTAAAAGGTTTACCTAAAAAGTTAGAGAATAAAATCAAATACACTAATTTGCAGTCATCTCACCATTTCCAGCCCTGTTTTCATTACAGAGGGAAAGTGCATCGGAGTCATGTTTATAACCCCCTTTTAGATAACAAATCACATTTTCTTTTTGCCAGAGAGTGTGTAGAATTGATATTTTTCCCCTCGGTTTAATGGGTTTGTGTGTTCAGGAATGATCTTCATCAGCCGAGACTCCTGATTGTGTTTGATGTAATGTCAGCTTTCATTATGCTCTACGATCCCAACCAGGATAAGAATGCCTACTGGCTGTACAGCCTGGTCCCAGCTCTGCCCTGAGCCTAGCCCTAACCTCAGTCATAGAACTAACCCTAGCCCAAACCCAACCCAAGCCTCTTGACCCTGATCCCAAGGCCATCTAGCAGCCAAGCCCTAACCCAAATCTGAACCTGGCTCCAGTCTTGTCCAACCCCACCCTGAAGCTTGTCATTAACTCCAACCTAGACTAGAGTAGAGTCTAAGACCAAAATACTTAGTCCTGCTCCTGATCCCAGCCTTGTCCCCAAACTAGGCTTAAAGCTGATATCAAGCCCTAACAATAACCCTAGCCCTACCCTCAACTCTGATGAAAGCCCAAGCTCAAAGCTGGACCTCAGCCCTGGCCTTCACCTCAGGTCTGCACAAAAACTCCTCTCTAACTCTAACTCTAACCATGACCCTAACTAATCCAACAACCCTAACCAAGCAATAACCCCAGCCCTAACTCTGATCCCAATTTCAGTCCATACTCCCAAACTGGTCCCAGCACAACCTCAGCCCATATCCCAGCCCCCAGACCTAGCCTTTATGCCCTCCAGGAGCAGAACAGAGCCAGATTCAAGCCAGTAATTCCCTCATTTGAACACCCGTAGAAGATAAGGAGCACCTGGACACTTCTTCCCTCAGCCTAGCCTCCTTGGGATGGGTTCCTCTTAACCCCAGCCAAAGACCTCAGAGAAAAGAGAAATGCCTGGCATAGGGGTAACTACCTATATCCCTCATACACTCAATTTAAGGCCACCCCTCCTGCCAAGGTCAGAAAGCTGCTAGCTTGGTTTTGATCCCAGCCTCAGCGGCTCTGGAGAAGAGGTATAGTTACAGCTGAGCAAACAGTGATTTCTCAAAACAAACAGCCACAGGACCTAGAGCAGTGGAAGGCAATAGGCTTAGAGGCATAGACTCTTAAGTGCCAGAGCTGAAAAGGAGTTTAGATATCATCTAACCCAACTCCCTCTTTACAAAGAAGAAAATTGAGGCCCAAAATAGACAAGGGACTTGAACAATATCACATAGCAAATGAGTGGCCAATCTGTGATTAGAACTCAGAAAAGGCAGTGTGGCCTTATGGAAAAAGACCTGAATGAGGAGTCAGGGGGCCTTACTCTGTGACCTTGAGTGAGTAACTTAGCTTTCTTTGAGACTACTTCCTCTTTAAAATGAGAGGGCTGGATTCCATGATCTCTAAGTTCTCTTCCAGCTTAAAGTCCTTCACACCAGACTATATGCAAAAGTTGCAGTTATAACTGGCAGAGATAAAAAGCTTACATAAGACTTTGTCCCTACTCTCCTGGAGCTCACACCCTACGAAGGTGAGTCGTGGTGGTACAGTAGAAAGAGTATTGAACTAGCAATCAGTAAAGCTGAGTTCAAGACTGCCACTTACAACCTGTGTGATCTTGAGCAAATCACTTAACCCTGTGGGCCTCAATTCCCTCGTCTTTGAAATGAGAAACCTGGGCTAAATTCTTCTATTGGTAAATGGTCAAAGGATATGAATAGGTAGTTTTCAGAGGAAGAAACCCAAACTATCCATAACCATATGAAAAAATGTTCCAATTCACTAATAATTAAGAGAAATGTGAAGTAAAATAATCAATGCATCAGATTAGCAAAGTTGATTTTTTTTTTAAAGGGAAATGACAAATGCTGAAAGAGGCATAGGAAGGCAGGCAGGTACATTAATGCACTGCTCATAGAACTGTAAACTAGTTCAGTCATTTTGGAAAGTAATTTGGAACTATGCCTGAAAAGCTATTAAAATGTGCATACCCTTTAATCCAATGATACCACAACTGGGTCTATACCTGAAGTGATCAAAGAAAGAGGAAAAGCACCCATAATACAAAAATATTTATAGCAGTTTTTTTGTGGTGACCAAGAATGAAAACCAAGGAGATGCCCATTAATTGGGGAATGACCAAGCAAGTGGTGGTATGTAAATGTGATGGAATACTAAAGTGCTGTAAGAAATAATGAAGGGTGTGGCTCCATAGAAACTTGTGTGAACTGGTTCAAAGTGAAATGAACATAATCAGGAGAACAATTTATACAATGATGATACAATAAAGACAAACAACTTTGAAAGACTTAGAAACTCTGATCGACACAATGATCAACCAAAATTCCAGAGGACTCATGAAAAATGCTCCCCACTTCTAGAGAGATGATGAACTTGGAGTGCAGGTTGAAGCATTTTTTTTTTAACATGGCCAATGGGGGAATTTTTTTTTTTTACTTGACTATACATGTTTTGTTTTTCTTGCTTTCTCGATTAGGATAAGAAGAGATGGAAGGGAGAGAATTTAGGCCTGAAAATAAAATAAAACTAAATTTCTTTTAAGAGAGAAGGTTAGAATGTAGCATCTCCACAAGGAAGCAAAGATTTCCCAGCAGAGGCTAGAGGACCAAGTGGATGGTGGTACTGAAGAGGAGATTCCTCTTTACAGTGGGTTGTATTCATTGTCTTCAGAGGTCACTTCACATAATAAAAGAGACTGCAATGAAAAAGTATACTGGGTCTTAGGGTTTTTTGAGGTGATGGAAACATTATTTTTACTTGTATGTTTGGGGGAGGATGGTTATAGCCAATGATTAAGTAAGAACGTGAGTGGAACCCATTGAAAAAAGGTAATCAAGATAATATTGTTAACTACTGACTCATATGCCTACTTTCCCATTTTTTATAAAATTTTAATGAGAATAATATGTATATACCTTGAGGTCATTCTTGACTTTTTTTAAAATTATACCAAGAGAATGGACAGATTTTTGCAAGCAAATTCTGCATCAGATCACAACTTTACAATTATACACTGAAAATACAAGACCCCACTGAGCTTACTATTTGTGGACTATTTTTTAAAGCATTTGATTCAGTAAAGCAAACTGCCACCACTTTAAAGACTCTTCCCAATCAAATTGTTTCACATGCCTATGTCTAAATCATAAAAGATTCCTTGAGTGATATGACCCATAGAGATCACTTTGTTCTAAGAACCTCTGATTATTACCATCAATCAGAGTATAAAACAAGGAGACATATGCTTGGCACTGCTATGGAGGCTATCCAATGCAGAGTCAATATTGAAGAGGGATTTACTATAGCTGGCAAGGTCCTCCAGATGCTCCTGTTTGCATATGGCCGATTACATTAAGCCCTGAAACATTATAGACCCTCCTAAATGAGATCTACTCTCACTCCAAGGAGTTCGCCCTAACTATCCACACAAGAAAAACCAACTAGGTGAAGAATGCGTACTGTCCAGATTATGATATGCAAATGAATGGACAACCAATAGAGATAGTCAATCTTGCCCAAGTTCACACACACACACACACACAGACCTGGTCACTAAGAGACAGAGGCAGTAACTAGAGAAGGGAGATAGGGAATTAGGAATCAATGCCGATGGTCTCCGAATGCAAATTGAGGGGCCTGGAACTTGGTGCCTGGAGCCAGGGTTTAGAAAATATCAGTGAGGTTTATAAAAATAGCAACAGGAAAGAACTCTGGACCCGAGGGCAAAACCCTTGGAGAAGCATTCAATCCTGGGTGGATTCAGAGAAGGAAGTCGTGTCCAGGAAGCTGTGAGGGCAGGGTAGAAAGAATGCTCAGGCTGGAAAGCGGGAGTATGCATGAGGTCTTAAGATCAGAGAAATTAGGGCCACAAGGGGATTTAGGGACCATCTCCAACCCTTTCGTTTGACAAATACAAAAACTGAATCTCAGAGGAAAGTGCTGGCCTAAAGTCATACAGCAAGTGGGTGTCAGGGCAAGACTAGGACCAGCTTCTCCTGAGTGGCTGGAGAACTGGGAAGGTGGGATGTGGATGAGATGTCCTGTAGAAGACCACTGCCCCTGAGGGTAGCTAGGTGGCGCAGTGGATAGGGCACCGGCCCTGGAGTCAGGATGTACCTGAGTTCAAATCTGGCCTCAGACACATAACACTCACTAGCTGTGTGACCCTGGGCAAGTCACTTAACCCCAATTGCCTAAAAAATAAATAAATAAAAATTTTTAAAAAAGACCACAGCTGCTGTCTAAGTGACTTGGAGCCTACCAGGCATAACTGTTATTAAGCAGTACAGAACAGGTCCCCAACTGGGCCAAAGACAGATCTAACAAAGGACATCTACTATACCTGCCCCAAACCACGTCTTGAGTCTGGGGTCAAATGTCTCTACTCCTACCCTGAAAATAGAATGGAAGCAACCCGAGTAGAGAGACAGGGAATTAGAGATTAGAGAAGCCAGTTTCATTTTGGGTCCAAGTAATCATTCCATACAGTCCATGTATACACAGAGCCAGGAGGATGCTGGGAAAGGTACTTAGCTCCTGTTCCATCCCACTCCCCCACTCACACCCAGGGTTCAAAAAACCTGTTCAGACATTGCTTTTCTCCCTTGGGTTCCCATTTCTTCCCCAGCATGTGTTAGAAATTCACACTTTAATACAGTGTTAAAGCTAGGAAGGACCTTAGAAATTATCTATTCCACCTCCCTCTTTTTACTGATAAAGAAACTGAGGCCGAGCAGGGTGAAGGGAGTGATCCTAGGTCACACAAAGGGTGAGGAGCAGTCAGGACTAGAACTGAGATCCTTAGACTCATAGGTCAGGGCTCTCTCTACTATACCAAACTGTGGCAATGGCTCCCATAGCATCCCTTGGCTGTGGTCCCAGAATGCCCATATCCCACTTCCAGGAAGGGAGTAGCCTTGCACTCTCAACAACCTCTGACCGCAGCTACTGCCCCATTACCACCACTACCACCATAAACTCACCTGGCACAAAGCCAGGCAGACTCTAGCCCCAGCTGCTCTACTACCAGGACATGGCACATGAATGTACCTGGGAATGGTCAGATGTCATTTAATGGGAGTTTACCCCAGTCTGCCCTGGCTTTCCTCAGTGCATTGGGAATCAACAAGTTTATTGACTGAGCAGGTGGTAAATGGGCACAAGGTGAGTGGCAGAGGGAAAAAGAACTAGGAAAGTGAATATTGGCTGGAGGTGTAGGGGCTGAGTGGGAGAAGGAATTGGGGGACAGGGCATGGGGGGAGAGAAATAGTCTTGGCCTGCCCCAACCTCAGTTTCCCCAAATTTAAAAGACAAAGAATCAGTGGTTTCCCCAGAGCATAGTGTGGGAGGCAAGACCTGCGCATACCAAGATCCTGGAAGATAAGAGGGAATGGGGGTCTTAGGGATGGGGCCCTCAGGGACCCTGAGACAAACTTTGAGGTCCCCAAGCTACTCGGAGATTAAAGGGGAAAGAATGTGCTATGAGTGATAGCTGTGGAAAATGAGTGCTGACTTCCCTAAGAAAGGAGGGAGAGGGCCAGGAAGGGAAGGGAATGGGGACTATATATGCAAATTGCAAAAGTGACCCAGAGCAAATCACTTAACCTCTGATGCTCCAGGCCACTCTTTATAAATTGCAGAGAAAGGGGCCGACCGGCGTTGGTAGAAGGGTCTCCTCATCTGAGGGTTCCCTGTGAAACTTAGTGAAATCACAGGTCCGGAGCCCCTTCCAGTCCCTCTGTGCAGCTGTGTGCATGAGGGCACACATGTGTGGGGTTATGTGCATGTACGTGAGAGTTCTGTTGTGTATGTGTTTGTATATATACACGTGTACATTATGGGAGATAGGGGGTCGTTCTATATATATGTGTGAAAGGTTGCCTTTGGCGGGGGGGCGGGGGGTCCTAAGGAGGGGATAGCCTTTCTTGGTTTCCTCTGGCAATAATGATGAGGACACTGGAAGGATCTGCAGGAACTGTCCCAAAGCAGCTTCTCTCCTGCCCCTCCTAGGGGAGGGGGGCCTGGCTCATCCAACCCACAGATAGGACCAGGCCCCCAGTGGGAATCCCCAGCCAGGACCCACTTTCACCCCACTCTCTAATATCCTAGAGGGATGCCAAGTGTCTAAGAGGAAGAGGAAGTGGGAGAAAGAGAAGGAGGTAGAATTCATCAGGCAGATCTGGGGGAAGGAGGAGGGCCCAGTTCTGATCCTCCAGCTTTTATTTCAATTTTTTCCTCAACAATATAAGAAAAAAGTACAAGGCCTGGGGCAGCTTCTAGCAGCACCAGGTGCCTACCTCGCCACCGACCGGGCCATCACACTCACTCCTGATTAAAGGTCATTAAACATGAAATTAGCCCGTTTGTGTTATGGGTCTCCTGGGGGCCTAGGTAATTATGGCATGCAGATGGCTGGGAACCCAGGCCCCAGGACTGACCGTACCGTGATGGAGACAGGGCGGAGCCAGGTGGAAAGAAACAAGGGGAGGGAGCTTCTGGCAGGAGTGAGGATTGTGTTTCCTTCTTCTCAAGTTGCAAACCTATCACGTTTCACAACAAATCACAGATAATTAATAAGTACGTTCCCATAATGACTGGACTTTTAATAAAAGATATTAGAGGATATGGAGTCAATTCATCATTCTCTCTCTCTCTCTCTCTCTCTCTCTCTCTTCCTCCCTCCCTCCCTCCCTCTCTCCTCATTCCTCTTCCCCCCTTTCCTTTTCTCACTTACCCCTTCCTCCTCCCCTCTCTCTCTCTCTCTTTCTCTCCCTTTTCTCTCTCTTTTTTCCTCTCTCTCTTCCTCCCTCCCTCTTCCTCTTTCCCTCTTCTTCCTTCCCACCCTCTCTTTCCCTCCCTCCCTCTCTCTCTCTCTCTTCCTCCCTCCTCTTTCCTCTTCCTTTCCCTTCCTCCTCTTTCCACCACTACCCCCAAGCTCCATTATCTTTTCTTTCATCTCTACGATGAATTCTGAACAAGAGAGAGTGTCTGGGACTGATCCTTCTTCTGGCTTGTGGTTCAGCTTGGGGGGCAGGGACAGCTTGGCAGGGATTCTACAAAGCAGTGAGTGGGTCATCCTGACAAGTACTTTGGAACAGAGGCCGGGCACTAGGAGTATGGGAAGTGGTGTTAGTCAAGTCTACAATGCACTAGATCAGCACAGTGGTGCCCTCCATCATTAGAGTACGGTTGGTGTCCTATCTTACCTCATGGTGGCACTGGGTCCAGGGAGCAGCAAGCACTGCACACTGCTGGGTCTTGGTGGCATTGACAACCACATCCTGCATCACATTCAAGAAGCAGCAACCCTGGACGGTGCATCAGGGCCAGGCCACAGTGACCTCCTTGAACTACACTGAGTCCAGATGGCAGACCTGCCATTCACTGTGTTGGGGTCAAGCTACAGCAGCCAATTTGGGTCCTCTAGAACTTCTGAAGAGGAAAGACATTCTGGACAACTGACCACCTCAGGACAGCCTCTGAGTCTGTGTCCTCCTCAGAGTCCCCTACTTCCCCAACATTCAGCTGGGCAGGAGAATGCTCCTTGCTCTCATGATTACATCTCCCCAATTCCTAACTGTCCCAGCCATTAGATTGTAAGTGCTCTGAGGGGAGAGACCTTGACTTGGTTTTTAGGGCTGGTTGGGTTGTTGTTTTTTTTTTTCACTCTATATCTCTAGCACCTAGCATAGTACTTGGCACATAATAATTTCTGTTGATTGGCTGACTAATGGGCCGCCTGCAGCAGTTCCACGGGAGGAAATCAGCCCTTGTGGTTATGGGATCTGGAGAAGGTGAGGGAAGAGTAATGTGCAGGGTAGGAGCCTAGAGCCAATTTAAGATCTTCCATTTCATCAGGGCATCTGGGTTTATAGATTTTGTGCCTTCCTACTTGCACCCCAGGTGACTCTCTGCCCTGTCCATCTGTCTGGGTGTCCTGGACATAGGCAACATATCCATGAGTCTGACTCTGAGGACAGGGCTTAGGTCTGTGTGCACCTGTCCCCAAAGACATTGTAGTTAGTGGAAAGCACTGAATCTATAATTGGAAGGAACCTGGCTCTGATGCTTAATATCTGTGTGACCTTAGCCTCTCTAAGCCTAAGTTTCCTCAGCTGTAAAATGAAAGGGTTAAATTAAATGGTCTCTAAAGTCTCTTTTAGCATTAAGTCCCTTAATCTTAGGTCAGGGCCTAAATCCAAGCATCTGGCCAGGGCTGGGAGACTTAGGGTCCTCTACGTCTGTGTGGCTGTGTATTCGGGCTGAAGGCTTGTACCTGGGAATCTGTCCCAGGCTGGAAGCCTCTGGGAACAATGTTCTGGCCAGATTTTCTCCCATCCCATCTCAGGCCAGTGAGAAAACTAGTAAATAAATGACTTTGGTGATGTGCCTGACATCCTTCTCATCAGAAAGTAGAAAGCCTTCTCTTGGTAGGACCCCAGAGTTGAAGTACTCTGTCTAGCCCCAAAGAAACCGTTGGAGGAGGCAGAGATCAGGCCCCAGGGCAGGGCCTGCGGAGGATTAGGCTGAAGTGAAAGGATTGGAGTGGAGATTGTCTTCAAAGCAGCCCCACCCTGTGGGAGTCTAATGAATAAAAGATGGTGGTGGGCTTTCTGGGGCTTCATGGGGAGGGGCCTGACCCTGGCCCAGAGCCATCAGTTCCTCACTCTTCCCTTTAATTCTGTGCCCTTCAATTACCCCTCCTGATGGAATGTCAAATTTAATTATGACAGTCTTACCAGCACCTCCCATCACCCAGTTTCCTCTGCATTTCATCATCCCAGGTTACTCTCTCTCTTTTTCTCTCTCTCTCTCCCTCTCTTTCCTCCTCCCTCTCCCCTCTCTTTCTTTCACTTTCTCATTCCTTTGCTCTCTTTCTCCCTCTCTCCCTCTCCTCTTCTCTCCTCTCCTTCCTCCTCTTCCTTCTTTTCTCTCTCTCTGTGTCTTTCTCCCTCTCTGTTTCTCTGTCTCTCTGTCTCTCTTGCACTCACTCTCACTCTTGCTCTCTTCCTCTCTCTATCTCTCAGTCTCTCTCTCTTTCTCCTCTCCCTTCTCTTCCTCCTCCTCCTCCTACTTCTTCTTCTTCTTCTTCTCTCTTTCTCTTTTTCACACACACACACACACACACACAATCAGGTGTTCTCTGTAAAGTAGGAGAAAGGATTCTTAGTGACAAAAGAGCAGAGAGGGCCCCTTTGGTGGGCCATGCTCCCCCAGGCTGTCAGATCTACTTCTGAGAGACCAAGATGGAGGAGGAAGGGGGAAACTTGGAAGGCTAAAACATTTTTTACAGAGTTCTGATGGGGCCGTGTCTCTTTCCCCTTCCAGGAAGAAGATATCCAGTACTACGACTCCAAAGCAGATGCTGAGCTGGTGAGTATTTTTCTACCCTGAATCACCCTGAAATTCAATCTCTACCGTTAAAGACCCCATTCCCTTCCTGCCCCAATACAACCCAGAACAACACACAGGCGTCCGCAGCAATGTCACTTCATGTATCCCGGCTGCAGAATAACCCTGACTAGCATCCACTGCAGAAGAGGTGGTGCAGTCTGGTGGAAATATCCCTGGCCCAGGAGTCAGAAGACCCCAGTTTCATTGACAGTTCTGCAACTGACCTACTATGTAATCTTGAGCAACTGCTTTCCACTTTAGGCCTCCATTTCTCCCTCCGTAAAATGAGAGAGGTTAGACTAGACAGATCTTTGTAGCTCTGACATTCTATGATTCAAAGATTCTACTCAAGGCAGAACCTGTAACTGTGAGAGAGCTTTGCAAATAGAAGCTTAAACAGAAGCATAATTTGTAAGTTGTTCTTCCATGCCCTGACAGTAATCAGTCATTCAGTGAATACATTCATAGGGCATAGAGGAGAGAACCAGGAGCACTCTGATATCCAGATGAGGTTTATCCCAAAGAAGATTGATCTTCTGATCAATCTGGGAAGGCTTCCTGGAAGAGGTAGGATTCCAACAAGTCTCTGAAGGATAGACAAGGGAAGGGGGGAAAGAGAAAGGTCAGCTTTTCCATTTCCATTTGGATATTTCTGGGATAGGAAGGCTCCCAAGAGCATTGGTGAACATGGGGGAGGGGGGCTGTTCTGCAAGCTAAGAATGAGGCTGGGGGAGGGAGAAGAGGAGACCAAGCGGCAGAGAAAAGAGTGGGTGGTCATAGAGCAGGTGTGCTTCCCCTTGGCTGAGCCTCCACTGCTCCCAGAGAAGTTACTAAAATTAAAGCTAAAATCTGAAATTCAAATGAGGAGTGAACCTTTAATTAGACACTGACTCTAATTCCTTAGCCCCGTCCCGGCAGCTCCGTGCTATAATTTTAGCAATCAGTGCATTAAATATAAACCAGGGAGCTTTATTTCTTCCTGATTCTTCTGGTCCCCCACCGCCATCCCCCGGGACACAGGCCAGAGCTAGCTGAGTGATGGAGGCCTCCCTAGCCTTGCCAGCCTCGGACAGCCCCGGCTCCCTTCCTTATGCTTCAGCGTCTCCCCGTCCCATCCCCCACACTCCCCACTCACCACTTACACAGAGAGGGGCCAGAGCCTGAGCTCCTGGACACTGGACCCCGGCTTGTCCTCTTGGGGAGGCCTATGGTCAGCACAAGCCCAGAGGGCAGCACAGAGGAGGCGCTGCAGTCCCCAGCTTGGCAACCATCCTATTATAAATAAAAACCACAGCAATGGTGGGCTGCTTATTTTCTTAATCTTTGCCAAAGGTAACTGTTTAGAGCTCTTTCTAGACCATTTACTTTTAAATTACCAGACAGAAGGTGGGGGTTGGGAGGGGCAGAGGAAAAAAGGAGGAAGTTTTCCAGCTGATAGCTTATCTGTGAGGGATCCAAATGTCACATTCACCTAAAAAGTTGGGAGATTAAAATTTCCAGCGCCCTTCATCTGCCACTGACATTTGAGGGGTTTTCTTCTCCCCCCACCAACCACCACCACCTTCTCTGCTTCTTCAGATTTAAACATCTTCAGCGACAGCTCAGAACCTATCACCTGCTATCTGGAGGCCAGACGGCTCCTCAAAGCCCATTTTCCTGGCTTTTGCTGTCACCTGGGGATTTCAAGGGCCCGACAGGCCTGTGTGTATGTGCTTATGGCTGTCTGGGCCCTCAGGCACGTGCCTGTGCTCTGTGTCCATACCTGCTGGTGATAAGAGGTAGCTAGAAAACCACAGCAGAATACAGGTCCTGGGATGTAAGCACATAACAGTTACTAGAGAGAGACGGACCTAGATGGGTGGGTGATATAGCACTCCCCCAGGAGGCGAGGCCTGGCCCATGAGCTCAGGCCCAGCTTGTCCCATTCCACCATCACCCATCACACAGGTTTAGTTCAAGCCAAAAATCTTTCCCCCTAAGCATACTCTGCGTAACCAACCCTGTATTCACTTAGACATGTGATGGAGCATCCCACCATCTCTAAGACAGAGCAGATAGACCACCGCCCTCCAGAGATCAAGGCCACATCTTAATGCTGACAGAAATGGCTTTGGCACCTAGAGCAAAGACAGAATCCTAACTCCCTGAACCTCCCCCTCCCCTTGCATACATACCTCTGTCATCAGAGGACCCCCACTCCCACTGTGTGTCCTTGAGAAAGTCTCTAAGATGCTAAGAATCCAGACCTGGAAAGGAATTTAAAAGGCATCTAGTATAACTCTCTCATTCTATGCATAGAAAACTGACCTTTGAGTCAGAAAGACTTGGGTTTCAGTACTACCTCAGACATGTGGTAACTGTGTGACCCTGGTAAAGTCACTACAATCTCTCAGCCTCAGTTTCCTCATTTGTAAAATGATGATAATAACACCCGTAGCATTTACCTCACAGGAATATCGTGAGGATTGAATGAGATAATGTATGTACAGTATGTTACCAACCTTCAGGCACTATGTAAATACCCATCATCATTATTATTATTATCTATTAATTATTAATTAATAATAATATTGCCCAAGGTCATGCGGGTAATAAGTAGGCAACTCCAGGATTTAAACCCAGTAACTATGATTCTAGATCATAGCCTCTTTGGCTATACCATACTGCCTCCCTCTGGGCCTTGGTTTTCCAGTCTGTAAAATGAGGAGTTAAACTAGATGGATATGATTTAGAGGTGGAACTTCAGATTTATCCAGTCTAACCTTCATATAATCCCTGTGGTTCTATAACCTGGGGTGCAGATGATGGGGAATGTTGAGTCACCCAGTCTAAGTGGGGCATGGAGTTTCTGAAGGGGAACAGTAGGAGATGAGGTTGAAAAGTGAGATAGGAAAGACCTAACTCTTAATGAACCAAGCCAGAAAGCGTGCGTGGTTCAGTGCGGCTCAGCACTACTGTTCGAGACATGACTCCTGAGAAGTTAGCTTCTCTAACAAGGGCCATTTTCATGCCCTCAGCCTCTTTCTATGACTCTTAACTGTCTCTCTCTTTCTCTATCTCTTTTCCTCTATCTCTGTCTGCCTGTGTCTCTGTCTTTATTTCTTCTCAACTCTCTTTCTTTCTCAATTTGTCTGTCTCTGCCCTGTTTCTGTTACACACCTGCGCCAGTGATGGGCTGTCTTCTACACACACACACACACACACACTCTCTCTCTCTCTCTCTCTCTCTCTCTCTCTCTCTCTCTCTCTCTCTCTCATCACTGTGCACCACTTAGAACACTGGCTCCTGCCAGCTGAGCCAGGAGGCACAGGAGTGGGTGGCTGGCTCTGCAGTGCGTGCCCGTGCCCATGAAACGCCATAATTGGCACCTGTCAGGGGCAGGCGGCCGCTGTTTTTAGAAAGTCAACTGGAGCCTTTCAAGCCCTTCCCCCATCCCTGTGCCTGGTGGGAACTGCAACCCCTCTCCAGACGATGACTCCTATAAATACCCACTAGACCTGCCTCTTCCCTCCCTCCCAGTCCAACCCCCTGAGTCCAGAAAGCCCATGTGTGCAACCAGGCAGCTCCAGGCATAGGCGAAGAGGGGTGACAGTCACTGGAGCCTCTTTCCCCAGAGGTGGAGGTCAAGGCACTAGGACCTGGGTCCCAGACTCTGGATTCCTGGACCTTCTAGACACTGCTGGATGGTACTCTTTGTTGCCTGGGAAACCACAGTGGGGGAGGGGAGATGGAGGGGATTTGGGGAGTGTGGAGCCAAGCAAGCTCAGCCTGAGTTTGCTGATCAGGCTGTGTAATTAAATGTTGCCTGCGTCCTTATTGACAGAGCACTAAGCCGATCTCCCTTTTAATTTGGTCTCTGATACTTGCCTTTTGCTGCTAATTGATTTTCAAGGATTTGGGGAGGTTGTTCTATTTTCTTTTTCCTTTTTTTTTTACTGGGTTGGAGATTCTCTCAGATTTGAAAAGGTACTAGTTGAGACATCCCAGCTGGGACCATGAGGAGCCTCAATACCCCCACATATACACACAAAATTCAGGCCAGGGGAGAGGAAATTGCTCTACAGAGGATATAGCCAGTGTAGTATATGGACAGAATTACCTCTCAAAGACTTTCCCAGCCCTCAAGGTAGCTCCCAGGCCATCTCTAGCTTATGGTTGGCTGCCATGAGCCTTGCTCTAAACCATCTATGGGATGGGGGGAGAATACTGGGGAAGCATTAATGGGAAGAGGGGTTAGCTCTCTTCTCCTTCCTTATCTCACCCTCACCCACCCACCTCAGAGACTGAGAAGGAAATATACATATATATATATAAATGTATATAAATAAGTATCTATGTACTTGCTCAGTGGGAGTGGAGGAGAAGGGGGTTCCAGAGGATTAGATGGCATGTGATAATGACAGCAGCAGCTCCTTCCCCAGGATGAAACATTTTTCTCATTCTCTATATCCCTTTCTTTTACTTTTTCCCTTCGCCCAAAAAAAATCACAGAATTTCAGAGTTGGCAGAAATGTTAAGGATCATTTTATCTAACCCTATCATTTTAAAGTGTGGAAACATAGGTGCCCCCCCCCCATATATACATCTATTTGTCTTTATCTCTATACCCATCATTTTCTTTGTCTCTATCTCTCCTTTTCTCTCGACAGCTCTCTGTCTTTCTCTTTGTCTCTGTAGCTCTGATTCTGTTTCATTCTCTCTCTCCCTCTTCAGAGTTACAGGTTTTAGAGTTAGAAGGGCCAATTGAAGTCATCACCATAGGATTGGTTTCTGTACTGACAGGAAACATTTAAGTTCCTTTTGCTAAGGAAGATGGCTGCCTTGGTTATCAATGTTATCAAATTCTTCCTTGGATCACACTTATTTCTGTACATGTAATATTCCTCCACCACCTCCCGCCCCTGATTAGATTATAAGCTCTTCGAAGACCAGCGTCCAGTGTTCATCTCTGTATCCCCAGCACCAAGGACAGGGCCTTGCCCAGCATAGAAATGAATGTTTATTGAATTGGGTTGTTATTTGAGTCTTTCCACCCAGCTCATATTCTAAATAATGAAACTAACAGGTTAAATGCTTTGCCCAAGGTCCACAGGTAGAAAGTGGCTGAGCTGGAATTCGAATTCAAGACTTTCTGTCATCTAAATTCAGTCTTCTTTCTTTCTGCTGTACTAAGATTGCTCTGTCTGCCCCTTTCTCTCTGTCTCTATCTCTCTCTTTCTTCCGCTCTTCACCATCCCTCACACTGCCTCTCTTCCCTTTTCTCTCTCTGTCTCTTTCTCTCTCAGGAGGACCCCGAGGGTGAGGAGTTTGAGAGGGAGAAGCCCAGTACCCTGCAGCTGGACTTCATTGAGGACCCAAACTTTAAAAACAAGGTCAACTACTCATACACGGCTGTCCAGATCCCTACGGACATCTACAAAGGCTGTGAGTGCCCCCTCGGTCTCCCTGCCCGTCCTATCCAGCCAGACCCCAAACCTCCCAACTGAGAGCACAGTGTATATAAATATATTTATATTTATAAATTTATAATTTGTATATAAATTTATATTTATATGAAATATATTAATTTATATTTATATGAAATTTATAAATCCAGGCTCGTAGATCAAAGATGAAGGGAATAATAGAAGTCATATAATCTAATCACTTTATCTTACAGATGGAAAACCAAGGCCCATAAAGGTAAATTGATTTGCCTAGGATCACACAGGCAACAAGCAGGTGAACCCAGATTCTTTGTCTCCATAGCCAGTTCTTTTTCCATTATGCCACACTGCCTCCCAAGAAGCCTGGGGTCAGGACAGTAAGGATCCAGAGCCCCAGAGCACTCTTAGCCTGCCATGGCAAGGGGGGGGGGAGAAACTTACTTCATCTGCCAAGGCTGTGCCCACTGACAGCACATCAACCCTGCTCCTCTAGGATCCACACTTGTAGAATGAACCTGAATCTTAGATTAGAGCTCATAGTTCCTGGCCACCCTTCCATGTGCCCCAAGCTCCTGGCCCTTCCTGGCCCTGAGATATTCACCTCGGGACTTGATGCTTGGCCAATGAGCTCAAACAAAATATATATATAAAGAGCTTTGCAAACCTCAAAGAACTGGATAAATGCTATCATTGTTAACAGTTCTGTGCATCTATATTTGGGGCAGCTAGGTGGCACAGTGGATGGAGAGCTGGGCCTGGAATCAGAAAGACCAGCCATTCAAATCTAGCCTCAGACACTTACTTACTAGCTATATGACCCTGGGCTAGTCACTTAACCCTTTCTGCCTCATTTTCCTCATCTGTAAAATGAGCTGGAGATGAAAATGGCAAACCACTCCAGTATCTTTGCCAAGAAAACCCCAAAAGTGGTCACAAAGAGTCAGACAAGATTGAAAAATGGCTAAAAATAACACCATCCATTTTTATACACACAGAATGACACAGATTGCATGCAATCTCACATGTATATATACATATATATAGTCACTCTTTGTGCTCATGCATATAGTAACCCATACATAAATAGTATCTCATTCATACACATATGCAGAATCACAAACACAGTCACCTAGATACACATCCATAATCATACATTTACTTACACATGAAGAAATGGTCAGTGCTTATACATTTTCATACATACACGGTCATGCTAGTATGTACCCAAGTGCCCCACACTAGCATTCTCTCATGCACTCACATGCATATGTATACTCACATCCTCATATATGTGTGGGGTGAGCATTCACACAGCCTCCTACTGGTGCCTCCTTCTTTCTAGTATGCACACACATTCAGATACACAGACATAGAGTCCCAGTATACAGCTCTTCCCAAACATTCTTTCTCCCCCAAGAGAGCCTTTCTACCCTTCTCTAGCTCTAAACTGTTCCTTTGCTTGAGCTAGGGCATAGCCAAAGATGACAAATTCCCAGTCTCCTGCTCTGAAGAACTGGTTGAGCTGTGATCTGTGACCCTGCGTCCTATAATTTATGTTCTAAGCTCAGTTGCAAAGATATGGAACCCTAAAGCTAGACGCACAGGGATGGGAGAAAATGCCCCCCGTACACCCCTGTCCAAGTCTATCCTTGTACCATCTACTCTCTCTTATCAGCCCCCTCCAAGAAGAATGTTAGGTTTGGGGAGCTGGACCCTAGCTGGGGCTGAGGGGGAGGCCAAACCGAATGGAGAGTCTGGATAGATCATAAGAACACCCCATGGGAGACGCTTGGGCTCTGACCCTGACCTCTGATCTGGAAAAGGTAGAAAAATAGACCATTTTTTTTTTAATTAAGGAGGGACAAAGGGAAGGAGGAAGGAATGGGACCAAAAGAGAGAGAAGTTAGAGTGAGAGGGAGAAGGAGAATAAAAAGAAAAGAAAGGGAGAGAGACTGAGTGTGTGAATTGGAGGTGGGGGAGGGGATTAGATTGCACACACACACAGAGACAGAGAAAGAGAGAGGCATCCCAGGCAATGTGGAAGCTTGGAAGCAGGGACACCTAGCTCCCCCAGGAAAAGATGAAGCTGAGTCATTTTAATCCCCTGGGTCCTGCCTCCCTGGGGGCTGTGCCAGCAGAGGGGCACTATCTAAGGCAGCCACACTAATTAAAACACTGGCTGCCCCGCCCTCCCCAGTCACCCCTCACTACCCACACAAATTACATTTGATAGTTTTTTTTATTTACTGTGTCACTTGTAATTAATCACTTGCCTGTAATCACTTGCCTGAGGTGGGGGTAGTCCCCCATTTCCTAACCCAGGGTGCCTATATGTGGGTGTGAGTATGTGTTTGTACACTTAGGATCTTGTGAGGAGGCAGGAGGGGTGAAGAAGGAAGTCAGCTCTGGCAGGAGTAGGGAGATCACAGAACTTGACAAGCTTCTTGGTAGGGAGAGGTGTGTGTGGGGGTGTGTGTGTGTGTGTGTGTGTGTGTATGTGTGTGTGTGTGTGTGTGTGGTGAGTGAATGTGTTCGAGGCTTCAGGTGGTATAAGCCTGCATTTGTCATTGTGTGAGATTGAGCATTTGTAAGCATATGCATGTCAGCAAAGATCTTTGCCAGAGTCTTCAATGTTTACTGCAGATGTACTATTGTATGTCCAAATGTATGGCGGTGGGGGGAGGGGTGGCATGGGTATTGAGGGTGTGTATGTGACAGCCATCAAACCTGAAGGAGTAAAACCAAGTGGCCCAACATTTTTCTCTGAACAGTCACTGACCCACAAAGAGAATCATCAGACGACTCCAAATTAAATGTAACTTAACTTAAGGGTTTTTTTTTTTCTCCTTAAAGAGAATTTTTTAAAATACTCTCTAAATTAAGAAGCGAGAATGTCAAGCTTTCTCCAGGGAGCACATCAAATAACAAAATGCACACTGACCATATAGATGACCTGGGGCAAAGTCCTTCTCTGCTCTGGACTTCAGTTTCCTCAATTATCAAATGAAAAGGCTGAGTTAGGCTAGGTAAGTTTTAAGATCCCTGCAAGCTCTAATGATCTATGAAGCTAGTTAACTATTGATCAAAGCTCTTCAACTGCTCTCAAGATTGAAACTTTTACCGGTTTGTTTATGAATGAGAAGATCAGAAAGTACCTAGAGTGCCTTGGTCTCTGTGCTACCACAGGCACTGTAGGGTAAAATTACATTAATGATTCCTGTCCATGTGTGGTTGTGTGGAACTGATCCCAAAGGTAGGGCTAGTACTGATTTAAAGGTTTTGATCAGTCAGAGGATTTCATGAGCAAAGATCTGGTTGTATGGGTGTGGGAGTATACATGAAGCAGTATGGTATTGTGGAAAGAACATTAAATTTGGAGTCAAAGAACCCGGGTTCAAATCCTCACTCTGCTATCTACTGCCTGTGTGATTCTGGGCAAGTCATTACCTGGGACTCAGTTTTTCCATCTGTAAAATGTAAGGTTTGGACTGGAGAGCTCCTGTGATTCTAGGACTGGGTGACTAAGTTTCCTTCATCTCTGAATCAATGGTCTTGGGTATGTGTGTGTTCCCCCTCCTGGTCCTGATGGGATAGGTGGAGGGACTGAACATGAGATCTGCTTGGCAAGAGAGGAATTCTGTATTTACAGTGGAACACATTCTACCTCTACTCTGGGATTCATGGCTCAAGCTGTGACAAGTTCACAGTGTAGTCTGAAATGAAGTTCAGGAGACAGTTTATGACCATGGTCAGGCTCAGTCTGAGACCAGGGCCTGGGATCAGTGAACAAATTTTCTCCCTTACTGTCTACATGTCTAACATATATGTGGGTTTGTATGCACATCTGTGGCTATAAGCATATTTGCATGATGCAATGGAAAGAATCCTGCCCTTTGACTCCTGTCATTCCACAGACTCACTAGGTAAGTCATTTCCCATTTCTAAGCCTCAGTTTCTTCATCCATAAGAATGGGATAGTAATCCCTGCTCTGCTCCTCTCATGGGGAAGAGACAGTAAAAGAATGAGTGTGAAAGGGCTTTTTTAACAGTGAAGTCTTTGTGTTATAGAGACTCGAGATGATTCTTACCATGGATATCATTGTCAGATTGTGCATCTGAGGTTGTGGATACACATGCACCTATGTCAGTGGGGATGGAGTGTGTGGATGTGGGTATACTTGGACATATATATCTGTGTGAGCCCATCTGTGAGCAGAGTAGGTGTATGTATGCCCATGTGACTGTTCTTGAACTCGTTTATAATCTAGGGCCCCCCTCGCCTCAGCCCCAGCCCCGGGTGAGCACCCCCCTGAAAGATATGACCTTACTACCATCCCCTCCTCCCCACCCAATGCTCCCAGCCCTAGCTGATTAATCATGGAGCCCAATGGCTTCCAGCTTATCAGCTGCCTTAATAGCTGAATAATTCCAGTGCCATCAGCAGACCCTTAATTGCTTTCATGCCAGGCTGGTGGCCTACAGTGCATGTTGAGTAGGGTGAACTCCCTGGAGCCAGCCCCACTCTTCTCTGGGACAGGCTCAGTGGGGCAAGAAGGCTCAAGGGGCCATTCCTAAAGGGAATATGGACCGCCGATTCCTTTGTCATATACCTTAGATGCTGCTTGATCTACAACATGCTGGATTCTCTGGACTTTGGCCATTAACTAACCCCATAAGCTCAACCCAAAAATGAGGGCAGATAGCCAACCCAAAATGAGCCTGACCCTGGTTATAATCTGAGCCCTGACTCCCCCTCTTCACAGGAAGCAGTGATGAGCTTCTAAAATGTTTTTATTTGCAGAGTTGAAATAGACCAGGTCCCGGTCCTCAGGAAGCTCACAATCTGAGAAGAGAAAAGAAAAGAAGAGTATCCTGGCCCCACTCTCAGAGAGCTCGTAGTCTAGGGGAAAGTGGAACACAGAGAAGAGAATAGCCAAGTGGTGTAAATTACCCTATGCAATTCTGACAAGTGTCATAGGAGCTCAGAGGAGGGAGATTTCATGGTGGGTTGGAGAAATCAGGAAAGGCTTCCTGAAAGAAGTGGGATTTTACTGGGCCTTGAAGGATAAGTAGGATTTTAATAGAAAGATGGTTGAGGGTTGAGTAGAGAGGGAGGAGAACTATATGAGAAGGATTTTCCAAACAGCAGAAAAGAACATTAGCAAAATCTCAAAGGTGGGAATGAATCTGGGATATATAGGGATAAGTGAAGAGGGTATAGGGGAACAGAATCAGAGAGACTGGAAAGTAAGTTGGGACCATGTTATGGAGGGCTTTGAATGCCAAATTGAGGAGTCTGAGGGGAGTCCCATAGGCAGTAAGGAGCCCTGGTAGGTTCTTGAGAAGGAGTATGATATGGTGAGATTTATGACTATATGAGATAACTCTGAAGGAGAGGTTGCATGGGACAGGAAGGCTACCCAAGAGGTAGCTATGATCATCCAAGACTTGCTTGTTCCCCACAGTGTCCCCCAGGTTCTAGCGTCTCAACCCCTACTATGTGGGATGGCATCAGAGCGCCTAGAGCCCTTTCCCTCCTCTGTTCACAGCCACAGTGATTCTGAATGAACTCAACTGGACAGAATCCCTGGAAGATGTATTTGTGGAGAACCGTAAGGAGGACCCATCGCTACTATGGCAGGTTTTTGGCAGTGCCACAGGGGTCACCCGCTATTACCCAGGTGGGTATCTGGGGAGATGAGGACCCATGGCACCAGGAATTGCTACCCTTCCTTGGATAGATCAACCCATACAGTAAAACCAGGGGCCGATTCCAGAGACCCTATGCCCACTCTGTGTCAGCCCTTTGTCCTCTCTCTGCCTGTCCTGGCATATGGAGATATGAAATCTGACCAGTCATTGGCTTCAAGGCATGGAGAGGACATGGTGGCATCAAGGAAATAACCTGAGCTTCTAGCCCTAGTATTTCTGTTTCTTCTCCTTGGAGTCGGCTCTCTCCTCCAAGAATGGGTCCAGAGCCTAACCCCACCACATCCCATTGACTCATGCCCCTGCCCCAAAGCCCAGTACTCAGCCACTTTCTGTTCTACACTGCTCCACAGCTACCCCTTGGAGAGCACCAAAAAAGATTGACCTGTATGATGTTCGCCGGAGACCCTGGTGAGTGTGGGGCACTCAGGGGTGGATGGGGAGTGTGAGGGGCCTGACCAACCATACTGGGGCCTGAGATTGGGCTGAGCCCTTCATGTCCTATCTGATTCTCTGCCTCTTATCCTGGAAGCAGCAGCACAAACCCCCAACCCTCTCTCTCTCTTTCTCCCCTTCTCCCACGTTGTCCTCTATACTTACTCCATTTACTTCTTCCCTCATTTTGCCTACTTCTTCTTCCTTTTCACTCCTTCCCTTACCCTCTCTCTGCCTCCCTTTTTTCCCTCTACCTTTCTCTTTCTTCCCTCCTCTCTTTCTGTCTCTCATTCTCTCTACCTCCCTTCTCGATTCAACTCAATTCAACACACATTATTCCCTAAAGTCTACTCACCTCTTATTGCCATTCCTTTTTCTGGCTCTCCTCTCACCTTTCCTCTTTCCCTCCTTTGCCTAACTTCTTTCTCCCTCTCTTATTCTCTCCCTCCCTCTTCCTCTCTCCTTGTCTTTCATGCTATTCCTCCTCTATTCAACAAGCATTTAAGTGCCTACTATGTGCTCTTCCTCTCTTTCCTCTATTTTTTCTCTCTCCTGCTCCTTTCCTTTCTCTGTCTCCCTCTTCTCCCATATTCTCTTCTTCATCTTTTATTTGACCCCTCTTTCCTTGCTTCCCTTCCTTCCTTTCTCATTTTGTCCCTCCCTATCTTCTTCCCCTCCTTTTCTCTCATTCTCTCTTCTTTCCTCTCCCTCTCTCTCCTTCCCTCTTCCTTTTCATTCTTTCCTTTGCTCTCATTCTCTCTGTCTCCCTCTCACTATTTCATTGTCTCTTTTTCTCTCTCATTCTTTCTTCCTCCCTCTCCCTCCCCTCCTCCCCCTTGTCTTCTTCTCCCTCCCTGTGCCTTCTTCTCCCTCTCTCTGTCCCTTTCTCCCTCTATGATATCCCAGCCCTCTGAGCAGGGAGCAGCCAACTCTGTCCAATTTTCATTTCACACATCGTTGCCACTGGAAAATGGATACAATAACACAGGCAGGGGCACCCAGGCTACAGCTTTCCACCCTCCCCCTCCCCACAATTCTCATCTCCATCCTTACCATCTAGACCTGTCTAGCCTCTCTCTTCTTCCCTTCCTTCCTCTGTGGGAGGGGGGAGAGTAATCCAAGATGAGGAAAGGGATTTCCCAGGGACTAGATTACCTCTCTTCAGCAAAGCCAAACCAGACTAGCCATTCTCACCCACACCCTTTTGCTGAAATCAATGGCCACATGGACCAGTCCTACATGAATGTATGATGTCTTCTATGAACCTTCACCACCACCATCACAATCCCTTTGTGTAATCTAGGAGCAATGGGTTGGTTCTGAAACCTTCTTTATGGGGAGGGGAAAGAAAAACTAGAGGAAGGAAGTTAGCCAGAGGAAAAGGCCCTTTGGGGAAACATGGAGAGGGGATACCCCACCAATCATACTCATTTCCCATAGCTAGGAAACCAGGAACTTGCAACTCAGTTCTAAAAACCAGACATTGGGAGCTGGAGAGCTAAGAGCCCAAGGACTGTTCTCCCACCTCCTACCTTGAATGAAGTATTCACTCCCTGAAATCCTCCCTTTGTAGGGAGGAAAACAACAACAATAATGATCATTTATATAGTACTTTGTGGTTTGCAAAAGACTTTACAAATGTCATCTCATTTTATCCTCACAACAACCCTGGGAGGTAGGTGCTATTGCTATCTCCATTTTACAGATAAGGAAACTGAGGCAGAGATTAAATGACTTACCCAGAGTCATACTGCTAGTAAGTGTCTGAGGCTGTATTTGAACTCTGGTCTTCCTGACTCCAAGTTCGGTGCTTTATCTTCTGCACCACCTAACTGTTCTTATAGTAAGGAACCCCAGCACTAAACACCTCAGGGGAGACAAAATGAGCTCCTTGAGGGCAGGGACCATGTTCTGGTCTTTCTTTGTATCCCAGCACTTAGCACAGTACAGAGGAAGCCTGATACACAGGAAGCAATGCTTACTTACTGACCAACCTCCCAGGTGGTCAGTGCAGTGTATGGCCCCTGGGTTAGAAGCCCCCTCAGCCCCTGTCACCATCCCTTTCACTTACATTGCTCTCCACTCCCACCCCTAAATCTCTGGAAGTTCTAACATTCTGAGTATATAGAACAAAATGGGGGCATTGGATGGGGGGACAAGGGCGAGGGAATGGGGGTGGGAGATCAGCTTCAGTCTCAGAAACCTGGCTACAACTTTAATTCCAACAAACATTTTCAAATGTTTATTGATGCTTTGTATTGGTTCATCACACTCATCTCCAAATCTCCCAACACATCCCTTCCCTCTCCCCTATTTAGAGAACTATTCCTCTTAACAAAGATTTGTAAAAGGGAGAAGGAGGACGGGAAAAACTCAGCAAAATTGACCAAAACATCAACCATGCCTGAAAATCTATGCAAGATTCCACACCCACAATCATTGCCCGCTCCCAAACACCATTGCCCTTACCTCTAGTCCCCAGTCCCCACCACCACCACCACCACCACCTTGCAAAGAAGGGAGGAAGACTCATTTTCTCAACTCATCTGTGAAGCCGAGCTTGGCCATTATACTTAACCAGTACTCGGCATCCTTTGCTGCTTCTTTTCGTTTATGTTATTGTAGTCACTGGGCATACTCACAAATATTTTGGAAGTGGCTTCTGTATTCAGAACTGTGCTTGGTCCTAGGGGAGCTATAAAGATTGAATAGAAGTAATCCGTTCCTGTCCTCTTGCAACTCCCAATCTAGGAGGCTAACTCCAAACCACCTAAACTTGAATGCCTGGTCCCCAGGAATCTCGAGTCCAACAAGCCAGTATTCCTGTTGCTTCCTTGCCCCTCTGCTGAAAAGATTCCTCTGAGCCCTCAGACTATTGTTTCTCAGAGTATCCCATCCTTTTGCCGGGTGGTGAGCTTCCAAGATGCCCCAAGGCGCTCTGCCTTTGCTATTCTGGGGTAATTCCAGGGGTACACTTGGAGGAGCTGAGGTTTTAAGCAGAGGCCAGAGTTGGAGATGCATCAGTAGAGAAAGATTTCTCTCCCAAATCCCAGCATCAAAAGGTCCAATCTCCAGATTGGACATGTCTCCAGAATAATGTTGGATAAGGGAGAAAAGGAGTGAAGAAAATGGGAGGGAAAATAGGGACCTGCTGATCCCTCTGGCCTCTGTCTCTAAAAAGCATCCCTATAATTCTACCCCAAAAAATATCTTGCCCCCATCCTAAGACCCCAACTCCCCTTTCTTCCCTAGTGCTGGTCCTAGCATTCCCCTCAAGGCCCATGCTCTGTGAGACTTTCTTGGGTATGGAACAGCTAGGACTTGAACCCTGAGGATAACTAAACAGCTCATTATCCCCCACTAAACTCTCAGTCTCCCCATCTTCCTGTTCTCTGCCCTTGGTAGGTTAAGTAAAGCCCTTTCCCCTTGGCTACTCCAGTCCCACCAACAATTAACCAAGTAGAGGCTGTTAACAGCTCTGCCATGTAACTTCATCATCAGGCCATCCTGACATTGAGGCCAGGAGATGGACAGAGGGGTGCTAAGGGCCCCACTCTGCCCACAAAGCTAAAGCTAAGCAGCTCTTATTTGCCTAGTCCAATACCATGGAGAGGGCTCTCGGCTCTCAGTCAGGCACCCAAGATCATCTGTCACTAAGGAGTCCTAACTCATGGTGGTGGGCAAGGGAGTCTTGCCCAGCTATCTGGCAGATCAGTGGGCATCGATGGGTGGAGGTGTCACTGCAGTTGTGCAGACCCTTATCTTCTGTATCAAATGACCATAAACCTCCTCCCCCAATAAGAAGGTTTCACTGGCAGGCTGTATCTGTCACCTCTCCAGTCTGCTGTTGGGTTGAGAAGAGTGGGGTCATACCTGTGCCCACAGAGCCATACACACACTGATAGACTTCAACACACATGTGTATACAAGCACACACATACATGTGAGTACGCATTCACATCCCCATGAGAGGGGACATGTGCGCATGTATACATGGGCTGGGATCTTGTACATGCATAAGGATACATCTATGCAGCCATGCACATATTTACACGGACATCTCCTCATCCTGTAGATGGCAAAGCTAGGACCAAGAAAGGGGCAGTGATTGACCCTTGATCACACCATACTACTGCATCAGGATTTCCAGTTTAGGGAATCTGTTCCTGTGCCCAGAAGGAGCCTGGGCAGTAGAAGGCGGCACCAAACCTCATGGGGTGCTCTCTGAAGCCACGTCTGGATTAGGGCTTGAGTAAGGGAGCTGGGTCCACTCTCAGTGAGGCAGCCCCCTCCAGACATCACTGAGATGGCCTGGCAAGATATCCCCGTGACTTTTCATACCATTTTATGGTTCATTTTATATGAAATAATCCTCTCACAAAGTCATGCATTTACTCAGGGAAAAAGAAAACCTGACAGAACCAGCCCGAGGGGCCTGGGTGATGTGCAAGCATTCAGAATTTTTACAACAGCATCTGGAGACCACTATAATCTCTCTTCCTTTTCTACTGGGAGGACTTTTGTGAAATCATTGCCATTTGTCCCATCATCTTCTCTTCCCTTATTATAGAAAGGTCTGTGGCCCACTTTCACCTCCACAGAAGACCAGGGCTGGGGGCCTGGATAAACAGGCTGTATTTTGTCCTTTGCAGGCAGCTAGATGGCACAATAGATGGAGTGTGGGGCCTGGAGTCAGGAAAACTCATCTTTCTGAGTTCAAATCTGACCTCAGGAACTTCCTAGCTGTGTGACCCTGGGCAAGTCACTTAGCCCTGTTTGCCTCAGTTTCCTCATCTGTGAAATGAGCTGGAGAGGGAAATAGTAAACCATTCCAAGTATCTTTGCCAAGAAAACCCCAAATGGGGTCACGAGGAGTTGGACACAACTGATAAATGACTGAACCACAATAATTTCACCCGTGCCCACTTCCCGAGGACATGATTGCCTCTAGAGTGTCCCTGACACTTCCATTCACCAGAAGGAGTTATGATGGACTGTTTGACGCTCCCCCTCAACCACCGAAGAGCCCTTCTTGAGGCTGCAGCTGTAGGGATGTTGGTGGGTCTGTTGTCTCTCCTGTCAACTTCCCCAAATATTGAATCATTGATATGAACTCAATGGTTCCCTTCTGGTGGGGAAAGGGCTCTGACCCATACTAATCCTGAGACAGCCATATCGAGTTCAGGAGACAAATCTCACTCAGTGCCTAAGATCTAGAGGTCTCCAGTACCAAGGCCAGCCAAACCCTCCCTGCCAGGGGACTTTCTCTCCCAGGCTCTTTTGAAATCTAGATTCCTTCTTGTTTCTGTCTCAAACAGATTAAAGCATTCTTCACTGAGGTGCCTGTGTACCACCTCCCCAGCTCTAAGGAAGCAGGTCCCATCAGCCCAGCATCTAGCTCTGTACATGCCTGACTATGGGGGAGACAGACAAGAGAGAAAGACCCAAGGGCCCTGCCCTCAGGAAGCTCCCAGTATGGAGAGACAGAGAAGAACCAGACTGAAGCCCTTGTCTTAAATAGAGGAAGCGGAGATACAGGGAGAGGAGAGAGAATCTGGCTCGCAATATGAGGCCAAGTATGTTGTGTCTGGAGAAGTTCAAAGAGAGTGGAGAGACCTGGGAGACTAGAGTGGTCTTCCAAGAGACACTGAGTCAGGGGACTAGTTCCTGAAGGAGGCGAGACTTGAACTGGGTGTTAAAGCATTGCAACAATTGGAGAGATGAGAGAGAAGGAAGGGAAACATCTTGAGTGAAGGCTTAGAAAGTAGAGACTATAATAGCTCCCATTCCTGTAGGCTTTGAAGGTTTATAGAGTGCTTCAGAGTACATAGTACATTACCATCTCCATCCACAGATGAGGAAATTGAGGCTTAGAGATAGGTGACTTGCCCAAGGTCTTTCAGCTAATATCAGAGGAGCGACTTAAACTCCAGTCTCTGACTCCAGTTTCGGTGATCTTTGCTCTATACCACGCTGCTTCCCCCATATGAGTATGGCATATGCAAGGGAAAGTGAGGTCTACCTGGATGAAGAAGAAAAAGGTATGGCTAGCAGAGTCCTGATAGGTCAGGTTAAAGTTAGGGCTGGGCCAGGTGGAGGAAGGCCTTATATGCTGGGCTAAGAAGGTGAGATGGTTTTCTCACTGTTCTCCCTTTTACAAAGACACCCACTCTCCCGTGATTTCTTTGATCTGTTGGTTAATTGAGACCCAAGGGCTAAGCAATTTGATCACTCTTGTCTGTTTCCCATTATCTGTCTGCCCCCATTTTTTCTCTTCATTTCAACATTTATTTTATTCTGTTTCAATTAATAAGCATTTTTCCCTCTCCTCACCACCTCCTCCTCCACTGGAAAAAGAAAAGACAAAATCCTTTAAAAAAAAACATAATCACATAAAACCACATTCCCACATTGGCCATAATCAAAAATATGTATCTCCTTTTGTATCATGAGTCCATCCCCTTTCTGTCAGGAGGTGGGCACTGGCTTCAGCATCAGTCTTCTGGAATCATGGTAGGTCTCTTCATTGATTAGAGTTCTTAAGTCGAAGTTATTTGTCTCAACAATGTTGTTGTTATTGTATAAATTCATTCCTGGTTCTGCTCACTTCACCCTGCGTCTGCTCATACAAACAAGACTTCCCAGGTTTCTCTGAAAACTGATCCTTAGATCATTTCCTACAGCACAGTAGTTTTCCATTACATTTGTATACCACAATTTGTTCAGCTATTCCCCATTTAATGCGTACCTCCTCAGTTTCCATTTCTTACTACCACAAAAGGAGCAGCTATAAGCATTTTTTGTCCTTTTCCTCTGTCATTGATCTCTTTGGGATCTAGGCCTACTAGTGGTATTACTAGATCAAAGGGTTTGTACAGTATAGTAACTTTTTTAACCCCTCTACTCTTTTTTAAATTTTTATTTTATTTTTCTAATTAACAAAAATCTACAATATTCTCTTTCTATTATCTCCCACCCATGTGGATAAAAACACACAAACAAAACCTTTGCAACAAATATGCATAATCAAGCTAAAACAAATTCCCACATTGGCCATTTCCTATGTATATGTGTGTGTGTGTGTGTGTGTATGTATGTATGTATGTATATACATATATATACATATATAATATATATATATACCCTTGGTCCATCATCCTTGCCTGGAGGCAGGTAGCCTGCTTCACCATCAAAGCTCGGGGATCATGGTTTGTCCTTGCATCATTCAGAGTCCTTATGTCTTTCAAAGTCTTTTGCCTTTACAGTGTTGTTATTGTATAAATTGTTGCACTAGTCCTGCTCACTTCACTCTGCACCACTTCATACAAATCTATCCTTCTCATCATTTCCTACAGTATTTATAATATCCCATTACATTCATGTGCCGTAAATTAGTTCAACCATTCCCAAATTAACTGGCACCTCCTTGGTGTCTAGTTCTTTGCCACCACAAAAAGAAAACCTGCTTTAAATATTTTTGTATATGAGTCCCTTTCCTCATCCTTTGATCTCTTTCTCTCTGGGATAGAGACCAACTAGTGGTTTCACTGGGGCAAAGGGTATGAACAGTTGAATGAATTTTTTAACTCATTCATTCCTAACAGAAGCACTTAAACAGGAGTCACATCTAAGCCCTTGTCTCACGTCTGCTATTAACCCATTGTATGACCTTGAACAAGTCACTCCAAAGCCTCAGTTTCTCTACCTGAAAAATAAGAGGGTTGGAATAAATGATTATAAATTTAGATCTGGAAAGGACTTTAGAGAACATCTCATCCAAGCCTTTATTTTACAGATGAGGCAACTGAGCAAGGATTTGAACCCAGGTCTTCTGATTCCAAATCCTGATTCCAAAACCTTCCCACCCTACCATGCTGCCATCTAAGGTCAAAGAATCTTCACCTCTTTTGTGTCATGGACCCCTCTGGCAATCTAGTGAAGCATGTGGACCACTTCTCAGAATTGCATTTGCTGCTTACATTCATAATGGAAGGAAATGCTCAATTTCAGTTAGAGGTTAATGAAAATAAAGAAGTAATTTTTTTTCTCCTGAAATCTATCCCCAGGTTAAGAAGCTTTGATTTAGTCCAATCCCCACATTTTACATATGAGGAAACTGAGGCATGGAAAGGTTTTAGTAACTTTTCTCACACAGCTAGTAAATGTCTAAGGCAGGATTTGAACCCAGGCCTTCCTAACTCTGACAATGCCCTATCCATCATGCCCTGCTGCCTCTGGAAAGAGGTATGAGGAAAAGCCCCAGACTCAGGAGATAAGCATTTATGGCTGTTCCCATCTTGTCCCACATTTTACCCCTTTCTTTCTGATCTAGGTGGGTCCTGATGTAACTGTCACCCAAAGAGACTCAGTTTCCCTGTCCTGGCCCCACAGGAACCAACTCCTTTCCCTTTCTTAGTTCAGCCCAGACAGGGCTAGAAATTCTCAAGAGGAGTTTACCAGGAGACTTGGAGAGAAGCAAACATAAAAAGGTTGACTTTGCAGAACCCTAAGTAGGAACAATGTGATTTGACGGTAGGTACACTGAACTTGGAGGCAGAGAGCAACTCCTTTGCTTACTACCTGTGTGACCGGTTTCTTCTCTGAGACTCAGTTTCTCCATCTGCAAAATGTAGAGGTTGGCCCAGATTGTTTCTGAAGGCCCTTTCCCAGTTCTAAATTTGTGATCCTTGTGCTGATGTAACAACTGCGGGGTTCAGTTTGAGCTTTGCCCACTTCCCCATTTTCTCAGGATGCCCACCCCCAATGCCTATGGTCCAGATCTACAATAAAAACCTGATTTATAAAAACACTAACACTACCTGACCATTTCTACTAATGGTAAGAGAAAGGCTATTCTTTGATAGAATAAAGGTCACGTGAAAGCTAGGATGGACCTTAAAGATCACCCAGTCCAACCTCTTCATTTTACAGATGAGGAAACTGAGGCCCCAATAGGTTGTGACTTGCCCAAGATCACATAGGTATTAATTGAGAAAGAATTCATAACTGGAGCTTCTGACTCTAAATATAGTGCTAGATCATAGCAGTTAAATGAATACAAGTTTCCTGAAGACAGGACTCTCACTTTCTCATCTTTGAATCCCCAGCACCCTAGCAAGCAGACATTTATTCTTTTATTTGAATAATTTAGGGCTTGAGTGGCTCAGTCCCCCAGGACAAGGCAGCTTGCCACCTCCCAACCCTTTGGAGAAGATACACATCCCCAGGGTCCCTAGACCCCATACCCCTGGGAGCACATCTCCCCCTCCCCAGGAGCTGGACAGCTCCAGCAAACCATTCAAACTGCCACAAGGATGGTTGTTCTACGTTCAATAGCACTTAAGATGGGGGCAGCCAGGTGGCATAGTGGATAGAGCTCTGGCTTTGGAGTCAGGAGGACCTGAGTTCAAATCCGGCTTCAGACACTTGACATTTAACTAGCTGTGACCCTGAGCAAGTCACTTAACCCCCATTGCCTCACCAAAAAAAAGCAAAAAAAAAAAAAATGCACTTAGGATGGAAGGTTGGGGACTAACCACAGCTCCACCCTCCTGCCCCTACACATACACACACACACACACACTCACACACACACACACACACACACACACACACACACACACGGTTCTCTAGAAGGCTTATCCTAGTCTTATCTCCGGCAAAGCCTTCATTCTGGGATGGTGATGGGAAAAGATGCTAATTAGATTCAATTCAACAAACACTTATACAATCCCTACTATAAAGCAGTGGAGTAGGAAAAACCTTTGTTTGCATCTGCCTCAAATATTCACCAGCTGTGTGACCCTGGGCAAATCCCTTAACTTGCCTGGGCATCAATGTCCATATCTGTAAAATGGGGACTATAATAACACCTACCTCACAGAGTTGTTGTGAAGACCAAATGAGATGATATATGTAAAAGACTTTTCAAACTTGAAAATGCCATATTAATGTTAGCTATTATAACATATTGTGCTAGGCACTGGAAGATATAAAGGGGGGAAAATAGTCCCTACCCTCAAGGTATTAGAGGAGTGGAGTGACCAGTGTCTGTATCTCTAGTGAAATTTGAGAGGGTCATAGAGCTCACTCTTCCCCGATGGAAAGGAATTGGCTGGAGGAGAATGGAGATGGAATCCAGTGTCCCTTGAGCCTTAAGGGACCCAAACAGAAGAGTTCCAAGGTACTGTGGATCTTTCATGAGGCAGATTGAGGGGAGAAAAAGTTATCAATGCATGGCCTTGGGCCAGTAGCTGTGATGTGGTAGAGAGGTCTTGAATTCAAACCCAACTCTGCTATTTTGGAGTTCTGTGACCTTGGGTAAATCACCCTCTCTAAGCCTCAGTTTCCTTATCTATGAAATGGTACTAAGTATACTATGCTGTGAATTAATACTAATGGGAGACCAAGCAACAAGCCCATTCTCCTCCAAATAAAAGCACTTTAAATATTTGACAAGATCAATGCCTCCCACTCATACATTGAGGCTAAATGTGTCTTCCCAGTGCCTTCAATTAACCTTCTTCATTCCTCATACTCTTCATTGTTCTCCTCTGGATATACTCCAACTTATATGTGTGTTTCCTGAAACGTGCTCCCCAGCACCAAATCCAGTGTTCCAGATGTGGTCTGAGCAGGACAGAGAATTACAGAAGTAGCTTCTTGCTACTTCAGCACACTGTGTGCCTCTTACTGCCGTGGAAGATCTCTGCAGCTTGTTGGTTACCATGTGACTCTGATAACTCAAACCCTAAGTCATTTTTCACAAGAATAATAAGTTGCCCAGCCACACCTTCCCCACCCAATAGTTGATTGATTTTTTGAACCTATGTAGAATTTTACATTTATTTCTATTAAATTTTTATCCTATTTAATTTATCCCATTGTTCTAGCATGATGAGATCTTTCTGGATCTAGATCCTGTTACCCATTATTTAGCTCTTCCCCCTACCTTTTCATCATCTGCAAATTTCATAAGCATTCCATCTATGCCTTCATCCAAGTCATTGATAAAAATGTTAAACTGTTATAATGATTGGGGGCCATATAAAGATCAAGCTGGAGCAACATCCAGAGCCTGAATTTATACACACCCCCTGACTTCCTGAGACCCATGAAATCCATGCTGCCACAGGTAGCCTGAAGTCTGGTCTGTTCTCTCTCTCTCTCTCTCTCTCTCTCTCTCTCTCTCTCTCTCTCTCTCCCTCACTGCTTCTTTATTGCTTTCTCCTCCTCCTCCTCCTCCTCCTCCTCCTCCTCCTTCTCCTTTCTCCCAACACTATCCTATGATTCCTTTAGATTTGTCTCTGGTCATCTCTCCCTATCCCCTTTTCAGGCTCTCCTGCCCTCACTGACTGCATCTTCAATTCAGTTCAATTCAACAAACATTTATTAAACAACTGCTACGTACAAAGTATTACACTGAAAGCTGAGTGAGATCTAAAGTTTGGAAAAGACATCTCTGCCCTATGGAACTCTGAGTCTTAAAAAGTGATAAGACAGAACTACAATGATACACCGTGTTATATGATAAGTACATCAGAGAAGCACAAACCAAGTGGTACATGATATTTGAGGCCATTACTGCCATTGGGAATCAAGAAAGGCTTCCTGGAGGTGGTAGTATCTGAGGTGGTCTTTAATAGTTAGGAATTCAACAGAAGGTGAGAGGGAAACAGAGGTAACATCCCAGGCAAAGAGGTGCAAAGAAGACCCTGCAGTGCCAGGAGGGCATGGAGAAGGTTTAGTCTGAGCATAGAGCCAAGGTTCTGCCCCTTGGGCAGCCTATGGACCCCTTCTCAAAATAATGTTAATGCATAAAATATATAGAATTACAAAGGAAACCAATTACAAGGAAATGCAATACAGTTATCAAATTTTTTTTTAAAGTTCATGGACCGCAGGTTAGGAACCCCTCCTGTCTAGTATGTTGAAGGGTATGATATGAGATACAGCTGAAAAGACCAGAGATCTTTTTATGCATAGATCTATCAAATCTCCATGTAAGAAAGATTATTCTGGCAAAGGTATGAGGGATGAATTGGAGAGAAGAGGCAGGCAGACCTTCTAGGGGGGCTACTACAGTAGTCCAGGTAATGAGGACCGTTTGAACCATCATGGTGCCAATGGGACTAGAGAGGACAGAAGCAACACAAGATGTAGTGGAAGCAGAATTAGGAGAAGCTGGCAGCTAATTGGCTACGAAAGGGGAGAGAGAAGGGAAATACAAAGATAACTCAAAGATTTTGAATGTGGGAGACTTGGTGAATAGTGGCAGAGAGTAAAGTCAGAAGAAGGAATAGTCTCACTGGGAAAGATGAGCTTGGGTTAGAGAGAGTGGAGAAGTCCTGTAGGGTAACAGGCATAAATCCAAGATTTCAGAGACAGAGGAAGCCCCCCTGCTTTCCTGAAAGATACTGTTCAATCCAGGTAGGTGCTCTAAGTCCAGACTGTAGGCTGAAGTAAGGCAGAGAGCTAAGTGGGTAAACAAAGGGGATGGCTAGAGCCTTTGGAATCTCCTTCCTATCATCCTTTCCCAAATCTGCCCATAATTCCTCTTCCAACCCTACCCAGACATCCCCTGACTCTCTGCCCTGACCTCAGCCTCTCTCCTGGGCAGGTACATCCAAGGAGCTTCCTCTCCTAAGGACATGGTCATCATCGTGGATGTGTGAGTGAGCAGTGAGGGAATAGTCCTTTCCAGGAGCTAGGGTACCTCCAGCCTCTGGAGAAGAGCCAGAACTCATGGGCCCCTCTGGCATTAGGATCCTGTAAACCACTGAGTTAATGGTCCTCCCTCAATTCTATCAATGCCATTCTAGGGATCCTCCCTAAGTCCCAAGGTCCCCACATCCTTGTCCAAAATCCCTGACCCCAGTGCCTGCCTGGAAGCTGATGCCCAACCCTAAAATGGGGGAAGGAGGAAGAGTGCCCTGGGTCATATCTATACCTTGCCCCCTAGAAGTGGCAGTGTGAGCGGCCTGACACTGAGGCTGATGAAGACATCGGTCTGCGAGATGCTGGACACCCTATCTGATGATGACTACGTCAATGTGGCCTCGGTCAGTGCCCTGAGCCTGGGAATGGGGACCCACTATTGGGTAGAGAGAGGCCCCCTTGGCAGGATCAGAGTGACCAAGGGTCAGGACATTGAATCAAAGCCGGCCATAGTCATGGCCCTTAAAACCAGGCAGTCACTGGCTCCTCCACAATACCTACACATCACACAGAACACCTTTGGCCAAGGGGCTCTCAGAGCCTCAAGGACTCCTTCCTACCCTAAAAACTCAGGTAGTGAAGATGTCCTTGGTTTTTTTTTTGTTTTGGGGGTTTGTTTGTTTGGGGTTTGGGGAGGGGTTGTCCTCTGTGGTACCAATTATAGCAGCCAGGAAGGGAGAGAAGGGATTTGGGATAAATGAATACACATGCTTGGGAAGAGCAAGGTTTTAGGGGCACATAAAGAGAAGGAGGGACATTCTCCTACCAACTTCCCTTAATTTCCCTTTCTACTAACCCCACTCCCACTCAGATGTTCTCATGGGAAAACTACCCAACTCTCCCTTGACCCTCCAGCCTTCTCAACCTCTTCTCAATCCTGAGCATTCCCACAGGCCTCTCCTAACTCTGCCCCTTCCAGAGGGCTCTCCCTCCCTGGTGTCCTCCAGATACCCTCATGTTGCTCTCACTGCTCCCCCAGTTCAATGAGAAGGCCCAGCCTGTGTCCTGCTTCAACCACCTGGTTCAGGCCAACGTGCGGAACAAGAAGGTTTTCAAGGAAGCTGTGCAGAACATGGTGGCAAAAGGAACCACAGGTTACAAGGCTGGCTTTGAATATGCCTTTGACCAGCTCCAGAATGTGAGTCCTGCTTAGCTCAGGGGAAGAGAAGATTCTGCCCACAACTGACATCTCCATCCTAGACTCAGTCCCTCACCAGGGCACATCCACGCTGACTGCCTGGGGTTGGGAGTTTGGGGATGGGTGGGAAGGGCAGAGGGGGAGGGAGCTGGGCCTGCAGAGTCTAAGAAAGCAGTCATTGCTTCAAGGAAGATGTCATTGACATCCTTTCCCCAGAGCCCTTTCTCTGTCTATGAAGGGGCCATTCCTAGGACTCACACCCCTGCTACTGTGAGGGAAGAGTGTGGAACATTGCTTCTGGGGCCAAGCTGGTGACACCAGGGAAATCAAAATGGATGGGCCTGTTATAAGGATGAGCACCAATGGTCATGGCTTAGAGTGGAGGGAGAATAAGAAGAAATGTTACCATACCCATAGCCCCTTTCTCACCAAACCTACCTGGCAGAAACCAGATCTCTCCTCCCAGTGAATAGCTGGTTAGGCACTTCCCTCAGGGGACTGGAAGGTGAGAAGGAATTCAGGCCTCGATGCCACCTGTCCATCCCCAAGGAGTTAATTTAAGATGGGAAGATTGAGGGGGACAGGGAGATGCTGGAGTCTGAGAACTAGACTTGTAACCCAAGCAATGGAGGAAAATCTCATTGCTGATCCCGACAGAGTTGAGAGGGGAAAAAAACAGACAAGGAGTGCCTGGGGCTCATTTTACTGGGAGAAATTAGGTGGTGACATAGTTGGTGATTCATTGTAGTAGGAGCAATAACATGGCCAGGACATTTGTGGATGATTTCAGTGGAAGAAGTTTCATTTTGATGGAAGAATTAAGGTGGGAATAACTTATAATTCAAAAGTGGTAGTAGAATGATGCTGTCTGTTGGGACAGGGTGGCCCTTAGGTGTCTCAGTCCCTGAAATCATTCTTCTAGGAGAAGGGAAAGATTTTCATACTGAGGAATCCCTTGCCAAAGAATCCTATTGGTTGTATCTAAAAGAGGGTAGGGGAGGACTGACGGGGAGGCAAAGGGCTCTGCCTGCAGCTATGAGGGAGCCTTCCCCAACTGACCTCCTCTCCTTCCCACTGGCTGGCCCAGTCCAACATCACCCGAGCTAACTGCAATAAAATGATCATGATGTTCACCGACGGAGGAGAGGATCGAGTGCAGGATGTGTTTGAGAAGTACAACTGGCCCAACAGGACGGTGAGGCACACAGAAGTCCCCAGTCGGGGATGCTGGGGACCACACCCACTCACTCTCCTGAGGGTGAGGAATGGGGGGGGGGTGGCGGCCGAGATGGCCAGGTAACCACATTCCCAAAGTCAGTTCCATTCAACTATAATTTACCAAGAGCCCACGGAATTCAGAGCACCTGAATGACCTCCCTGCAAGCTCCTCTGACTCTAGTCTCAGAATTGGCTTTCTCTTGTCCTACGGCTTCGGGCATGGGTATGAATATGCATACATACATGTATACAGTATGTATATGTATGTATAAGGGAGAAATCATTCCCACTAGCCTTCCCTACACCCCCCATGGGAGGAGTCTCAACCCTGACCAAGCTAGGAGTGAGTCAGACTCCCTCAAGCCTCCCTGCATTGTCCCCAGGTTCGGGTATTCACCTTTTCTGTCGGACAACACAACTACGATGTCACTCCCCTGCAGTGGATGGCCTGTGCCAATAAAGGTACCCTCCTTGTCCTGCCTTGACCTGACCCACAGTACAGCAGCATGGTGTATTGGGAAAAACACCAGATTTAGATCTGAGCCCTGCCACTTACTGTATGACCCTGGGCAAGTCCTTGCCCTTTCCTGGGTCTTAGTATCCTCAGCCATAAAGTGAGAGGATTGCACTCGATTATTTTTAAGGGCTTTTCAAATCCTAAATGTTCTAATGAGCCCACAATTGTCCCTTGTTTTGCCCTGCAATAAAAGCGGGGGGGCAGGGGGGGGAGGATCAATATGGGTGTGGGGAGGCACTCTGTTTCTATCTGTATTTCTTTCCATGTGTCCATTTGCCTATCTGTATGACCCAGCTGTGTCTCGTCCATAGCTGCAGTTGAGGGGTATAGCTGCTTTTGGTTATAGCGGTCTATCTATTGACAGAGAGGGGTCCATCCTTGAGGCATGCTCCACCCCCACCCAAACTGCCCCTTCCTCCCCACTCACAATAGGTTCAGTTCCCAGAGAGCACCTTCAGCACACACGCCCCACCCCAGCTACCCACCTGCCCTTCAAATGACCCTCAACAAAAATCAGGAAACATCCTCTTCCTTACCCCAACTCAAAGCATACTTCCCTTCACCCCCACAGGTTACTATTTTGAGATCCCCTCCATCGGGGCTATCCGAATCAACACACAGGTAAGGAGCCTCAAGCCCTCCACCTCATCCCCAAGACACATCCATCCTCTCTCTGGAGCAAAAACAAACGACTCCAAAAGAAGCAAAGACCTGGAAAGAGACCCATCCCAGAACCCAACAACCCTCCCAACGGGATCTGGGCGCCCAGGCTCCCTGCTTTCCTGGAACCCAGTTCTTCAAAAGATCCCCACTTCAGCGACCTTGAGCTCTCCCACATTGGTCCTAGGTCAATAATCCCTCCTCAGGGTCTAAGTCTCAGTCAGGCTCAGCTGATTTAACTCAACCACTTACCGTGGGGTGGGAGTGCCCTCTGCTGGTCACTATGAGAAAGTGCCCAGATCTAGCCGTCCTTTTCCTTGGAGTGGATCATTCCACCCAAGGAGTGCCAGGATCAATAGCTGGGGATCCCTGCCTCTTCAGAGAGAAACAGGTGGACAAGGGCCTGGATATGAATGTCCAGGCCACAGCTCCTCTGTGGGGTGAGGAAGGTCCTGCCATCAGAGCAGAGAGCCCAAGCACATGTAGTGGAAAGAGAATTGGATTTTAAGTCGATTTGAATACCAAGTCTGCTGCTTTTTGCCTCATAACCTTGGACAAGTCACGCGTCCTTCTGAGCCTCAGTTTCCTCACCTATAAAATTAAGATGTTGGACTAGGTGACCTCTAGAGTCCTTCCCAGTTCCAAGTCCTACGATTCCTTCCACCCTCATGTTTCCCCTCCCTCACAGGAGTACCTGGATGTTCTGGGCAGGCCTATGGTCCTCGCAGGCAATGAGGCCAAGCAGGTGCAGTGGACCAATGTGTATGAAGATGCTCTGGTAAGCTTGCCTCTCACCATGCCTGTCACCTCATCAGGGCTGAGCCAACCTCACAGAGATGTGGTCTTTGATGGCAAGGAAGCAGAGACCCCGAGGGTGCTCCAGGGAAGAGGGGTGATGGGGCTCAGCTGTACTAAGGCCCCAGAACTCTTTCCCTGCCCTGAGCATAGAGCGGGGGGACTGTAGGCAGACAAGACCTGCTCCCCAGTAGGGAGTAGGCATTGAGGATGCAGGATCACAAAATGTCATATTATCCTGTCCCATTTCACAGGGCCTGGGGCTAGTCGTGACTGGAACCCTCCCTGTGTTCAACCTGACCCAGGATGGCAGTGGGGAGAGGAAGGCAAGTGTGTGGAAGCATATATGTGTGTGAGCTTGTGTAAGCATGTGAGGGCAAGGAATATACATGCACTATGTGTTTGGGTAGAGTGGGATGTATGTAATATATAGGTATGCATGCCTAACTGTAGGGAGAGGAGAGTGGGTGGTGGTGTGGGCAGAGAGATAGAATGGATAGCTGCCCGTGTAACTGAGATGAGGAGGGAAGAGAATGTCTGTACCTGGTGAGTGAAGGTGTTCAGGACTGTTGGAGGGGCCACTGTGGGTAAGTGTGAGGGCTGAAGTTGGCCCCAGTGTTCTGATCTGTGCCTATGGATAGGGTTGTCAGAGACTCGAGATGGGAAAGAGGCAAGTTGTGGATGAGTATGGGTGTGGGTGAGGGAGACAGACACAAAGCCAGACATGAGGCCCAAGTGTCCTAATTCCCAAGCATCAGGGGATAGACAGAGGTGGACTGAATGCCCACAGCTTCAGTTCCCTGCTCCTATTCATGGCCTCTCACCCCAGCAAATCTGTGCCTCCAGAACCAGCTCATCCTGGGTGTGATGGGCATCGATGTGGCTCTGAATGATATCAAGAAGCTGACGCCAAATTACACGGTAAGTGCATCGGACCTCAAGTTGGGCTAGAGAACGTGTTCTAGCCCCATGTTCTCTTTCCTTCTTCTACCACCTTCCTTGAGCCAAGGGTCAAAACATGATCCTCCAATTTCCATTTCCAGCTTGGTGCAAATGGTTATGTATTCTCCATCGACCTCAATGGCTATGTCCTCCTCCACCCTAACCTGAAGCCCCAGGTAAGAGAGAACCTTCTACCCCCCTACCATCCCTATGTTAGGGAAAGGGTGATACCTAGATCTTGGCAAACAGCCTCTTTGGCTACCCAGGGGTGGAGGCATGCTTGGGACAATAGGAGAGGCATGATATTCTTACTGAGTGGTGACCTTCTCCCTCAGATCACCAATTTCCGGGAGCCAGTGACCTTAGATTTCCTAGATGCTGAACTAGAAGATGAAAACAAGGAGGAGGTGAGAGAAGGACCATCAGTGGGCCCCAGAGCACCTACCCGTCCCCACTGTCCCTCAGCACCTGCCTCCCAGTTACCTCTTTTCCTAATACTCCTCTCATTTCCCTTTTCTCTTTTCCTCTGTCCCACCTTCTCTTCTCCCTAATTCTTATCCCCCAAAGCTCCAGCTGTCCCTTTCCTCTTTGCCCGCATCCTTTCTCTAATAGTCACTTGTATGCCAATTCTCAGCCCCCTCATCCCACTTATCCTCAACCTCCTGTCTCCATCCCCCAGTCAAATTGAGCTTCTCCATTCCCCATCTCTCTACTTTACCTATGTAACATCCCACTATTTTCCTGTCCCTTCATTTCTCTGTCAGTCTTCCCACTCCTCCCAATCCTCTGTCCTACCCAGTCCCCTACACTGCAAACAGCCTCTTGTCCTCCAATCTACTCTCCTCAGCAATCCTGATCTGCCCAATCACCCATACCCCTGGCCTTGTTCTCACACTCTGCTATCTACACTCCTTAGATCCGAAAGAGCATGATTGATGGGAAAAGAGGGCATAAACAAATCAAGACTCTCATCAAATCCCTGGATGAGGTGAAATTGGGGGGGAAGAAGGGATGATGGGGTGGAGGAAGAAAGGGGTGATGGGGGAAGGATGATGGGGCAGGGGAGGAAGGGGAGTGATGGGGGGAAGGAAGGATGATGGGGCAGGGGTGGCAGGAAAGGGGAGAAGAAACATGGGGTGAGGGGCAGCTAGGTGGCGCAGTGGATAAAGCACAGGCCCTGAAGTCAGGGTGACCTGAGTTCAAATCAGGCCTCAAACCAAACACTTGACACTTACTAGTTGTGTGACCCTGGGCAAGTCACTTAACCCCAATTGCCTAAAAAAAAAAATGGGGTGGGGGAGAGAGAAGAGGCTTCATTTGCCTACCTGCCTGCCTGTACCCTTGACCACATGCTCTTCCCTTCCAGAGGTACATTGATGAAGTAATTCGAAACTACACCTGGGTCCCGATCAAAAGTACCAACTACAGGTGAGAAGAGCCCCAAAGGTGGGATTCAGGGGACAGGTAGGGATGGGATATGTATGAAGAGATATTCTTCCAGCCCTAGAGTATGAGATCATATGAGAGGAGCTGGGTTCTTCCTCCAATCTCTTCAGTTCCCTTTGGTTGGTGATCCTTCCACCTGGTCTTGACCAGTCCTCACCTCCTCCCCCCTCCCACTGTCCACAGCTTTCACAAAGCTCCTATTCCCGCTGAGAACATTTCTTACCTCAGGCCAATAAGCCTACCCCACCCTTGAACACACACACACACACACACACACACACACACACACACACACACACAATACCTAGCGTGATCCAGAAAAAGAAACTTCTGGCCTCTGCCTGACATCCAATCTCTGGGATGAGTGGAAACGGGCCAAGCAAGGCTGAGCTGGCAGGCAGGTGAGGCTGGCCTTCCATGACCCGTGCTGAGTGACAGGCAGCCCCACAGACTTTGCTTTCACACCCCAAATATTAGGCTATATTTTCATATCCCATACCTCAAACCATCTCCATCACACCCTTAAGACTAGTTGTCAACCAGATATCAGACTATTTCCATGTCCCCATTTCAAGCCAAATTATCACATATCTACTGTGACCACACCTCAGTTATCAAGCTGTATTATCTTAGGTGTGTAACACACCCCATATAGAAGACTACATCAACACATAATAAGGATCTGCTGGCCGTGTGTCACTCCCATGTTATCAGGCTGCATGAGCCCACCCCACATACCAAGCTGCCTTTTTCCACCTAAATACCAAGTCATATTATCCCACCTCAGATATCAGATCACCCCACCCAATACCGCCTAGCCACCTTACTATTGTTGAGAGGCAATGTGCCATAGGAGATGGAGCACTGAACTTAAGGAGTCGGGGCAAGTCACTTAACTTCTCTTTATAAAATTGGGATAATTCATTCTTATACTGCCTACCTTGTTGTGATCAAAGAAGGCAATCTGCAAAACTTTAAGTATTTATTCTTGTCCCATCCCAGCAACCAATAACCTAACCCACAGGCTTTATCTGTCACTACCCCCCAATATAAACCACGTTATTGTACGCTAGAAATTACTTCCACTCAGTCAGTCCTGGCTGGCCTATGAGCCTGCACCATCCCACCCTGAGCAGCAGCCCAGACGGTCACACACACACACACACACACACACACACTTGCAGTATCAGACCGTGCAGTCACATCACACAGGTCTGACACCCCGAATGGCAGGTTGTTGTGGCGGTCCAACAACTGTCAAGCAATATTATCTCTCCCACCTCCAACATCACACCTGTGATCATCTAGCTCCTTGATAAGCATTCGCTCTGCTTTTCTGGTGAATGTGCTGCTACACAGATGGAGAAGGCACCAGCAGATGGCTTGAAGTGTCTTCTCAAAGCCTGCTGCAAGTTTCTACCAGAGCAGGCTAGAAGGGGAGGGGCCTCCCTCCCACCTTGCTTCAGGACCCAAGGGAGGAGGCCTGGAGTCCCAGTGGGCTGATCACTCATTAGAGGTAGTGCTCCAGAGGGTTGCTTAGAGAGCTCCAAGGCAAGGCCACCGATGGGAAAAGAGAGTCCCAGAATCCAGGGCTGAGTTGGGGGTGGGGACGAGCCTGGGCCAGTTCCCAGGGATTTCTAGGGCTGCAGCTGGCCTATCCCCAGGTGGGCCACGCTCCTACCGTCCTAGCCTCAGAGAGAAGGACCAGATGCCATCCAGGGAAGAAGTATTTCAGAGAAGGGTGAGGAGCTACAAACTGGATTAGACATCCTGGCCCAGCCCAGAGCCCCCTCCTCAAGGCAGTGCCCAGATAGGGGACGACAGAGTAGCATGGGGTCTCTTAGGACTTTCCGCTGTGAGTGACTCTCCCCTCTTTTCTCTGTCTCCCCCAGCCTTGGGCTGGTCTTGCCTCCTTATAGCACATTCTATCTACAAGCCAACCTCAGTGACCAGATCCTGCAGGTCAAGTGTAAGTAGCCCTTCCACCTGTGCCTGCTGCCCCTCCCACTCCTTGCCCCCACTGCCCCTGGCCCCTCAGCCCCAGCCCAATCTGAGCAGCAGGCACCATAAACTCACACTGCTCACCGCAAAGAAAAACCGGGGGCATCCCAGCCAACAGCAGGCCAAAAGGAGTGTTTGCAGAGTGAAGTGGGGATTCAGGGGAGGGGAGGGAGGGGAGCACCAGGGAGGGAGGCCCTCTGCCTGCCCTTCACTCCAGGGTGCCTGGCAGGGCTGGGGGCTGGGAGCAGCCAGCTCATTGGAAAGTTGGCCCAAAGTTGCATGATTCTCCTCTTCTCTGATTTAAGTTTCAGATCATTCTTTTTATGGTTTCTAGTTTGGTTCTTATTATTCCATGTACTTCCGTGTCGGCCTGCCACCACACACCCCCTCCCTACACACTCTGTTTTCTTAACTTTCTCTGTCTCTTAACTTTCCACCCAGAGACCCATGGGGGAGGAGAGCTGGTTTCTCTCTATTTGCTCCCTTTCTAGGGACATCCAGTGGATGGAGGACTGGGCCTGGAGTCAGTAAAACCTGAGTTCAAATCCAGTCTCAGACACTTACTGCTGTGTGATCCTGGACAAATCACTTAACCTCTATTTGCCTCAGTTTCCTCATCTGTAAAATGGGGTAATAATAGCACCTACATCCCAGGGTTGTTGTAAAGATAAGATCCAAAAAAGATCATATTTGTAAAGCACTTAGTACAGTGTCTGGGACATGTAAGCACTATATAAATGTTAGTCATTTTGGTTTTATTCTTTCTCCTGATCCCTTCTGGGTCTTTTCCACCCCTTCTTTCTTCCTCTTGCTTCTTTTCTCTTCCCTTCTCTCTTCAACAGTCCTCCCCTTTTCCCTCATTTTCACCTCCACCCTCAATTTTCTCTCTCTCCCTTTCCTCGTGCTCATTTCCTTTCTCTACCCCCATTTTGTCCCTCTCTCTTCTACTATACTCTTCCTCTTTCTATCATGTCCTTCCTCTCTCTCCCTTTCTTCCCCTATCACTCCCTCACTTCTCCCTCTCCCTTCCTCTTTTAATCTTTCTTTCTCTCCCTATCTTACTATTTCTTCCTCTCTTAGCTTCCTCCCACTTTCCCTATCTGCTCCCCCTTTCTGCTTCAGTGCCTCCTTCATTGTCTTTCCCCCTCTCACTCCCCTTTTCTCTTCCTTGCTTTCTCCCTTTTTCTTCCCAACTTCACTTTCTCCCTCCTTCCCTTTTTCCCCATACAACTCTCTCCTATTCCTCCCATGTTTTCTCCTTTCACTAATACCTCCTTCTAGACTTTTCTCTTTCTTCCTCTTACCTTCTCCTTCTCTCCCTTTTCTTCACTCTCTCCCTCTCTTTCCCCCTCCTTTTTCTACCTGACTTCCCTTCCTTACTTTCTCCTCCTCTCTCCCTCTCATTCTA